>NC_088797.1:24987068-25288771 GCF_011386835.1 Chrysemys picta bellii | reverse complement strand
TAGCTATTGATGGATCTTTCCTCCATGAACTTATCTAATTCTTTTTTTAACCTTGTTATACTTTTGACTTTCAGAGCATCCCATGGAAATGAGTTTGACAGGTTGGTTGTGCATTCGGTGAAGAAATATTTCCTTGTTTGTTTTAAACCTGCTACCTATTAGTGTCAGTGTTCACATATAATGAACCAGTAAATTACAGGTTTCAGAGTAGCAGCCGTGTTAGTCTGTATCCGCAAAAAGAACAGGAGTACTTGTGGCACCTTAGAGACTAACAAATTTATTAGAGCATAAGCTTTCGTGGGCTACAGCCCACTTTTCGAAGAAGTGGGCTGTAGCCCACGAAAGCTTATGCTCTAATAAATTTGTTAGTCTCTAAGGTGCCACAAGTACTCCTGTTCTTTTTGCAGTAAATTACAATAATCCAGAGTCAGTTGAACTTGAGTACTGTGTTATAAAGCAGGGGTTCTCAAAGTTTTTCTTTCTGAGCCTCCCCCCCCAAATATGTTATTAAAAACTCCACAGCCCTGCCACAATTACTGTTTTTCTGCATATAAAATCAAGGGCCGGTGTTAGGGAGTAGCAAGCAGGGCAATTGCCCGGTGCCCCACACCACAGGGGAGGCCTGCAAAGATAAGTTGCTCAGGTTTCAGCTTCAGCCTCAGGTGACAGGGCTTGGGGCTATGGGCTTCAGCCCCGCATGACGGGGCTTTGGCTTTCTGCCCTGGGCCCCAGTAAGTCTAACGCTGGCCCTGCTTGGTGGGCCCCTGAAACCTGCTCGTGGGCCCCCAGACTCCTTGTTGAGAATCGCTGTTATAAAGGATGGTGTGGGGAGCTACAGAGGAAGGTTGGTTGGCCAGGTAAAAGAGGAGGTGGAACAGCTTTAGCAGAAGAAAACAAATCAGTGGCAGGGCAGGGGTTGAAACACATCATTCCTCCACCACCAGGGACTAGGCCCCATCCTATAGGAGCTGTTGCCCCATCAGCATCTCGAAAATCATGGATCTGGAATCCTTAAAGGAGGCAGCAGTTATAAAAGATCCTGAATACAAAACCATTCAAGTATTTCAGCAGCACAAGGCTAAGCTGAAACAACTTTCTTTGAGCTGCCTTTCACTTCTGCAATCAAAAGCGTATCTGGCCCTAACATAAGCAGAGACATCAATAGATCCACTTGCAACTAGGAAATGGAGGAGAGTTTGCAGAAAAACCAAAACATCAAGGTGAATTAAAATGAGTAACAGAAAATTTTAAACACACACAAATAATGTAGAGCTGGTTGAATTACAAAACTTCCAAATGCAGTTCCTCTAGTGAAGAGCTGTTTGTAAAGGCCACCGGAGAAAAGCCTTTTCTATACTGAAACAAATTAGATGTGAAGCTGGAATGTCAGTTCACAAACATTATAAGATGAGCTACTAAAATGGGAATATAAAAAAAAACAAGCTCTTTGTTTCAAACTGGCAATAGGCAGAATAGATCAGCAATTCTAAGTGTGATGAGAGAGTATGCTTTTGTTTTTAGTTTACAGCAATTGCTGTTCATACTGGGACTACAGTTACCTAAAAATCTATTAAAAATAGGACTGCTGATATTTCACAAGAAGTATGGAAGAGAAAAATAATACTTCCATCTAGATCAGAGAAAATAATACTTTCATCTAGATCACGTTTCCTTTGTGAGCAGATGTCCTAAATTTACCAGAACTGTCTCAATTTGGTGGGAAATCTCCTGTGTCAGACAGCTGCCCCCAGATTTTATTCCTGTTTTATGAAGATCAGCAATATAGCATCTTCTTCCCATCTCTGCAGCTCCTCACAAATGCTCCTGGCTCTCTACCCACTTATTACCTGAACACTGTGTGTTGACCCAGAGGCAGGGGTGCCGGAATAGAGGGGGCCGGGGGCCATGGTTACCAATTTTGCTCAAACATGTTCCTGGAGGTTTCCTCACATGACATAATCTTTAATTAAAGATTGAGACTCCAGGCAAATCCTGGAGGGTTGGCAACCCTATGCCATGGCCCTCCCACTTTTCAGCAGGGGCTCCACCACCCCCCTTCTCTTCCCCCCGAGGTGCCGCCCCCCCAGCCATGCTGGCAGCTGTAGCCCAGCTGGAGAGCCTGGGCAGCTGTGGAGCACCACGCCGCAGACCCTCCAGCTGCCAGGGGTGGGGGAGTCGAGAGCAGCCCCAGGCCCATCCTCCTCTCCCCCAGGGCAAGAGGGTTTGCGGCTCCCCACATGTGGCTCTGGCTCTGGGGACGCAGCCCTCCAACCTGCCCTGGGCGGAAGACCGCAGGGCACGGACACAGACAGGGGCTGCTCTCGTCCCCACACCCCTCCCCCCCATCCTGGGCAGGTGGAGGATCCGCAGCTCCCGGCTTGGCTGGGGGCGGGGCCTCAGGTGGAAGAGGAGGGGCAGGGAGGCCTGGCCTCTGCCCCTCCACTTTTGGGCATGCTCTGCCGCCCCTGCCCAGAGGCCTCTGTGCTGGGCCTCATACATATTGCCCATCAGTCTGCCACTTTCTCACTGAATCAAGCATGCTCCTGAGAAATGGAGTATGCGGTGTCCCAAACTGTATTGTAGTACACTCAATAGCATAGAGGGACAAAAGACAGCACAGCTGGGCCCAGTACCAGGATATCTGGGTCTAAGAATATTGTTACAGGACAGAAGCTAGAAGACCCTGGAAGAGGAGGAAAGTAATTGGGTGGGGAGAGAACAAGCATCCCTCATGCCAACAGGTCTTTCCAAAAGCTATTTCAGTCCCTTTTCCATAGTAATGGGCCTCAGATTGACCCACCCACCATCTCTGAGCCTAAACTCTACCCATCAACCTCCCTCCCATAAGAAAGTTGTGCACTCTCTTTACAAAAAGAGTTATATATATATATATATATATATATAATGTCCAAATAAACTTCATCTAATTTCAATTAAAACAAAGTTTAAATGAGAGGCAGAGCAGTGTTATTGATTAAGTTTGAGGGTTGCAGCCAGGAGTTCCTGTGTTCCAGTTCTGGCTTTGCCATTTACTTGTCTTGTGATCGGATACATGTCATTTAACCTTGGTTTCCCCATCTGTAAGACAGGGATAATAGTACTCCCTTACTTCACAGGAGTGTTGTGCAGATGAATTTGTATCTGTCCAGTGCCTTGAGGATCAACTGTGCTACATTAAGTACTAAACAAATATTTTGGTTTGCTTTTGAAAAAAGTACAACCACAGCTTACTTTTGTTAAAAATTTGTACTGTTGTTTGTAACAGCTTCAAAGAAAGCCAATAAAAGATTCCAGAGAAGACAAGAATTGTGTTTGTAACAAGATGAAAGAAAAAAAAATCTGGTTACTCCTGAGCTAAACTATTTATATTACAAAAGGCCAAAGAGGCATATTTGTTTTCTAGAATAAAACAGCGTAGTAACGTCACTGAGGCTCTTTTCTACATATAGAACTCTTACTGCATAATATGGTAAGCAATTTCAATGGGGGCAAATGAAAATGTTTTTATAAAGCCTTCATATAGTCAAAATTTGCCTGTGGCACAGTTTAGAAGTTGGTTGGAAGACTTGCAGTTTAATTCTCATTCTAGGTGAGCACTGTCATGTCCAATGCTGCACATACACTCCATTTTATTTATAAATTAGCCATTTGAAATTTGTGCGCATTCACTAGTGCACTGCCTCTGCTTAAAATATTTTCAAAGTGGGCCTGCTATCACATACACAAAAGTGATCATTATGGGCCTGATCCAAAGCCCACTGAAGTCAATAGATGACACTACACTGAATTCAGCAGGCTCTGGATCAGGCCCTACACAGCAGCTACATTTAGAGATAGGCGTCTTCCACTGTTAAAAGGTCCAATACAGAACAAAAGGGTTGCCGGTCACTATAGGAAATGTTGCCCCTCAGAAATTATAAAAGCATATGCCATGGCATGCAAGGGATATCAATACTGATGTAGCTTGGATAGGTGACACAGTTATACCGTCAACTGCCTTCAAAATGCTAACAAGCATTTTTCTCCTCTAGGGTGTCCCAAAAGGATCAGTTCAGTGATAGACTGAAGGAGCCTAGCTCATGGAGGATTCTAAGTGACCCACATTAAAATTCTGTTACCAAATTGAATGGCAGGTTAGAGTGATTTCTCTGTCTCCACTGGACTTAACCCCAACCTCTGCAAACTGCTAGATCTGACAAAATTTAAGTATTATTACTAATTGTATTATGGTAGTACATGGGGATGCCAATCAGGATAGGGGTTCCATTGTCCTAGGTGCTATACAAACGAAGTAGGAGGAGAGTCCCTTCCCTGAGTGGCTCACATTCTGACTCACTGGGCTTGGAAGTTACCACATTTTTTAAATATTTATTTTTTGCCTTTGCAATGCATTAGATGATACCTAGTACTTGAGACTTTTAAAACATATCCAGTGGAAGAATACCCCCATACCTCATTACAGAGTCTCAGTCCTCACCTTCTGTTTTAGAGTGCCACAAGCTAAACAATGCAATATACGCAGTAAGCGTTTAGGAACAAAGTATAAACAAAGTACACCTAATATAGGAGTTGGATGGTTGAGCAATGTGGTGTCCTCATTTGTGACTGAGAAAGCATTTTTGTGTAAATGAAACAGCTAATTCCAGCCCCTTAACCTTCTTCTTTGTGAGCACACAAGCCCGTAGGGTATAGATTTATCACAAAGTAAGGGGAACATTTTTGTGGGAGCCCCTTGTTAAAATATTGGCACCACATAACTGGTTTGGTCCTTGACCTTTTACCCTTTCTTGTCTGACTGTACTTCGGTCTTGAACCTTAGCCATCCCATTCACTCTGATGTCGCTCAGTCTACTCAAAGGACTTTAGTGGGAGTTTTGTCTGTGTAAGGAGTGTAGGATGGTGCCCCTAGCATTTAATTTGCTTTGTTTAATACATCAAGTCCTCACTATATGTAAATGTACAGTCCCAAGCAAGCTGAAGGTTTCACAACAAACAAAAAGTTATTTTTATGGACAACTGCAGCACAGTGTGGCAGGGCCCCCTTGGCTTCTGCCCCTGCTAGGCTCACAAAGTCACTCTGAGATCCTGGGTTTTGTAACCAGTAGTGCACTTTATTCTCCGGCTTGTTCCCACCACCATTTCACCACGTACAAGTAACCCTTCACCATCTGCAGGCAGGAGGAAGGGGAAAGCTACCTCCCTACTTCCTTTCCCTGCCTTTTTCCTTTTCTCTTGCTCTCCCCTGGCTTCCTTCCTCTGAGGCTTTTATGCACCCCCAGGCTAATTACTGTAAGTAGCAGCTGTCTCCACCTCCCCAGTTAGGGCCAGGCTACCTCCAGCCCACTCTAATTTGTTCCCCTAATGAGGAGCAGGCGTGACAGAGGGCTGGATCTGCAACCCTTTGCCCAGCTCCCTGTCACAACAACACATTTTTAATTTTTACCATTTGTTGAAAGAATAGAAGAGCTGCAGATTAAGCTAGGTATCAATGATGAAAAGGATCCCCATATTTTAAGGATTGTTCTTTTTTAAATTAAATTGCTGAACTTCATGTCTTCAAAAGAAAAGTGGTGGGAAAAGGTTAAAAAACCATGTTCAAAAGAACCATTTTGCAGAAAGTCTCTTACATAATTTGAGCACAATTTGTGCAAAAAGCCTGAGGCTTATTTCAATACTTATGGACTTCCTTACCACGACCCCAAGACAAAGGATCTTCCTTTATTCTCTTTAGAATGCTGTTAGTAATTTTCAGGCATATCTCATGTGTTTTAACTGTTGAGTCAAGCAACACATGCAACACAAAGACCAATGGTGCTAGTAAAAAACAACCCAGATTCATTTTGAAGTTAGAGTTTCATTGCTTTTTACTCTTTTACGCTTTACTGGTCAGATCCCAAAACCCACTTGCCTGTGATAAGGTCCAGCAAATCCACCACGTCTAGGAAGAACTCAAGGAACACCCGGCGGAGGCAAAGGAGGCCTACAAACAACATGCAGACTGCAAGAGACAGAAGGGGCTGGAATTCAAGACAGGCCAGAACAGGGGTGGCCAACCTGAGCCGGAGAAGGAGCCAGAATTTACCAATGTACATTGCCAAAGAGCCACAGTAATAAGTCAGCAGCTCCCCGCCCCCCACTCCCAGCGCCTCCTGCCCACCAGCAGTGGGCAGCTGATCAGCGCCTCCCTCTCCCTCCCTGCACCTCCCAATCAGCTGTTTCAAGTTGTGCAGAAGGCTCGGAGGAGGAGGAGCAAGGGCATGGCAGGCTCAGGGGAGGGGGTAGAGTCTGTGTCAGAGCCAGGGGTTGAGCAGTGAGCACCCCCCAGCACATCAAGGCTGGAGCTACAGACACCAACTTTCCAGAGTCGGTGCCTATACAAGGAGCTGCATATTAACTTCTCAAGAGCTGCATGTGGCTCCGGAGCCACAGGTTGGCCACTCCTGGGCCAGAAGGTTTGGCTATCAACCAAACATCTCCACACCTCTAGATCATCCCATAAACTAGATCACCAATACAGTTTCAAATTTGCCAGCTAATTAGCACTGTCCCCGTTAAACTCTGCTTGCACAGGTCACTCAAAATACACCGCATTTGCAACATCTCTCTTCAGAAGCCCTTCATAGAAAACATTTCCAAGCCGAATGCAACCACTCTCTGACACCTGCCCAGGTCCAGGTCCAGGTCCAGGAAGACCCCATGATCAAGCGGGTAAATTACGTTCTTCTTCGAGTGACTGCAGATGTGCATGCCACTGTAAGCATGTACATATCCTGAGCACAGTCACCAGAAATTTGGTGAAAAAAGGAGTTGCCTGGAAATACGATAGGGTCACCAATGGGGGAAAATAGGGAGTGACATAAGGAGCAGCAAGTCTAAAATCTGGGTGTACAGATTCCCCAGGTAGGGACAGCCTCCACCTAGCAGCTCTGGCTGTGGAAATACTCAGCAGGTCATGAGCCTCAAGAGCATGCGCGTGCACACACACACGACTTGCCACTCATGGAGGGCCTGATTGTGCTCAGGAATTGCAAAGGTCCTGCCAATCTATCCTCAAAGAAAGTCACTAGTAATTTCAAATCACTGACGTGTAAGTTATGTTCTTTTATAAGGCTAAACCAAATACATACAGAAATCATATCATGCAGCTATGCCAATTACATTATTTCTTACAGATCAGTCCTGCTGCTAGGATATACACCTATACCCCGATAGAACATGAATTCAGATATAACGCAGTAAAGCAGCGCTCTGGGGGGCGGGGCTGTGCACTCCAGTGGATCAAAGCAAGTTCGATATAATGCAGTTTCACCTATAATGCGGTAAGATTTTTTGACTCCCGAGGACAGCGTTATATCGGGGTAGAGGTGTAGTCCCAATATCTGGTTAGTAATTCTAATAACTAAAGTTCTTAGTGCTCCATGATTCAGCACCAGCCTCTGCTGGGAATACATGATATAACCTCCTGAATTCCCTTCCAGTCCTATATTTCTATTATTCAATTTGGTAACACATTGCTATACCAAATTAGGCATGCGGAGGGGACATATAATATTGGTTTTTGGTGGCTTTACAAATAGGTATCCATGAAGACACTAGGGTAAAAACTGGGGAGGAAATAAAGGGTTACATAAGTATTTTGAAGACAAACTTTTATAGTTATTGGGATATGCTAGCTGCACTCTCAAAATCCTCTTGTAGATCTGCTTGCAAAACTCTTGATAAACTGCCATGTAGACATATCCTCAAATAACACTGTTCATATTGAACAACTATGTTGTTCGGGCACCGCTGTTAATAAAAACCTCATCATCAGCCATCACCTGCCATAGCAGTATATTATTCCCTGACAGGCAGATTATGCTTCTTTGGGCAAATTACTGTCTTTTTTACAAGGGTAATTGGTGGTGCTGTATCAAAGGGCTTGACATTGGGCACACTTAGTTTAACATCTGCCTCTGGGCTCAGTCATTTATAGGCATGATATTGGATTTCCCATCTATGTGAAGAACATAGAGATTTGTTTATTATTTAAGACCACAGAGCCTAAGTACGTTAATTCCATATTGACAAAATGCCTTGCAGACAATGGCATGGCTGATTTAGTGGTCTTCAACTACATTTAGCTAAAACAGAGTTAGTTCTGACTGACTTTCCTTTTGGCTCTATGCCTCAATTCCTGATAAAAATACACTCAGTTAATGATTTCCATGAAGGGAAAACGCGGTCTTTGATTCTGAGCTGTCCTTTGAACACAATGCTCACCACATTATTAAGATTTTATGTTATCATTTGAAAAACCACTGCACCATGTTTATCCTTGTTGGGATCCAAAAACATTGTTCAGTCTTTTATCTTTTCCAGACCAGACTCTTGTAATGCATTACTTGCCTGTTTATCAAATAGCTGGATTAACAAAGTTCAGCTTGTACTGAACTGATCTGCCAGTGTACTATACTACATGGAAAATAATCAGGAACATATATTCTTGTTCTTGACCCTTTTGTACTATTTATTCATAAAATAAAATGACTTTTAAAGATTCTGCTGTTGAACTACACCACTCTATATGGCCAATGCCAAGTTCCAGTCACAAAGAGGCAAATACTGATTGGGTAGCTGATGGAGCATTTTGTCAACAGTCTCCAAATTTTGTAACAAGCAATACAGTATTTTAAATCTGTAGGATATTGCAGTTTCCCCGTTTCTAAATAGGAAAGAAAAACCAAACATTTGCTTTGTGCTGATTTTTCTTAAGAATCCTTACAGTTTAAGTCTCTTAAATATATTCTGCCAACAATTACAATCCTTACGTTTTTGGTTGCCACTTGAATCTGAAGTCAACCCGGCTTGAAAGAAACAGCAGCAGTAAATTAATTTCTGACAAGAAAGCTTTGTCCCAGATCTTATCCTCTCTTCCTCCTTCTCAGAAGGTCAAATTAACTTAATATTCTATCCTATAACTGGAAAATATAAATAGCTTACTGCTATCATTTAGATTCCTTTTAATTTCTGTTTATTACAACCCTGCTTTTGTTTTTAGTATATGAAAACCAAGTTAAAATGTGATTTACACACAAAGAGATGGTGCCTCTTGAGAAGCACCTTTACCACCTATTGACGTTACCACCACTGTTGTGCCCAAAAACATTGATCTTACATGATCGTTGATTAGGATTTGAACAGTTTCAACTGGCACAGTCTCAGTGAAATTAACATACAGACATGGGATACTCTCTTCTCTATTCTGTGAATAAGATTTATATTCAGCAGCATTCATTAATGACATGATAACAAAGGGCAAGCCTTGACATAAAGCGGACACCTAATACTATCTCATTCGGAAAGTATTTGGTTTCCAGAGATGTCATGCATCCACATTGGCATCCCAAAGTGAGACTAACTGCATGAACATACACATAGAAGCTAAAGTCTATTGTACCATAGTCTAGATATAAAAGTGGGAATGATGTCTTATCCACAGTAGAGATAACATTCATATTTGCAAGAAGCAAGCAAAACTGGTTTTCTGCTTATGCAAGTTCTAAACTACCAGAAGAGTGGAAGTATTTTCTCTCTGACCAGGATCTGTTTCAGAAAGGTGGAGACTAAGACACAGGGCCAATAGGTGTTGGTTTGTTTGTTTGGGTGAGTCCCACAGTAGCATCAGAATCTCAGGAACTGTGATATTAATTACTGAGCCTACTATGAGCTCTGAAGTGTATGGTCTCCATGCAGCCCCTTGTCTTCTTACTTGTGCTTAAGATCAACCTCCAGAATATGGAGAGAAAGAGCAGTGACATCCAGACTTCCCAGTTAGTCTTCCTTAGCTCCCATGATGATCATTCCATTGATGTGTGTACGCTCATATAACATAGTATTACAGCATTATGAAAGTATATTAGAATTCATTAAGTTGTTCTTGGATCCTTAGCCCTTATTCTGTTACCTAGTTTAAGGTTCTTAGTTTTACTCATAGCTGGAAAGGGATTGAGGTTTTGACTGGTTTTGTTACCTTGTTATCCCCCTTCTTGTTTGTCTAGTTATTCCCCCTCATGTTCCCTTCCACATCCATAACCAGGAAAGACTGTTGTGTCCATGGGACCAGGATAGAAGGCATACAAGGGAAAAGTACTACTTCCTTGGCATACTCTCCTCTTTCCCTATTCCCCTATGGGCCTCCAGCTCTACAGATAGGACAGGGAAAGGGTTTAAAGATTGCTCTCAATTTATTTTCGTGAAGAGCTGGTAGCAAACTAGAGAAAAGGAAGAAGAAAGGAAAAGCCAGCTAGGGGGTATAAAAATACTTTAATTATGTTCATGGTTATCTTGCTGGTCTGTGCCAGAGAAAGGGAAGACTCCATAACTTGTGTGGGAGCAGATCAAACACAGAAAGAATGTTTGATAGTAGTTATGTCAGATCAGACTAGTGGTCCATTTACTCCAGTATCATGTTGCGGAGAATAAATAGTACTGATGATTAAGAGAAAGGCACAAGAAACCCTACAGCTGGCAGTTATGGTATAGCCTGCTAACAGAAAAGTTTCCTCCTAATTCCTATTAAATAAAGGTTGGTTTATTCCCTGAAAAAAATGTCAGTTGATATTCCTTCCAAAACTTATTCTCACGCTCTTAATCTCCTTGCTTTGTGATTGTAGATGATCCCATTATCCATATAAATGTTAACCTTTATTAAAATCCTGCTTAGCTCTTGGCCTTAGTGATATCTTGTAGCAGTGAGTTCCATAAGCAAATTGTGCATTGTGTTGAAAGCTAACCAAAGGAAACATTTTTTTCAGCTAGCTGCTTTTCAGTTCCATTGACTGTCCCTTTGTTCTTGTATTATGAGAAAGCGTTGAGAGAAGTGCCTGACCTAACTTGTCTATAATACTCATTTTGTATATCTTTATCATGTCCTTCCACATCCATCTCCTCTCTAAAATTAAAGACCCAATCTTTTCAGTCTTTCTACATGCAGAAGGTCTTCCATTTCTTTAGTTGCTCGTTACCAATCTCTGAATCCAATTTTTTCTGTAGATGAAGTAGTGTTCTCGTCTAGTCACTCTAAGTGAGGGGTTGCCATTAATGTATATAATTTTTCTATATTATTCTCCATCCTACTCCTTAGTCACACTAACATTGTTTGCTTTACAATAGATTTAATAGCTGTAGCAACTCCACTTGACCAAAATTTCCAAACTGTCCTCAGAATCCCCAAATTTTTAATTTTTCACCTACATCTTCTGTTTGCCACTGACTTGCTGTGTGACAGTGGACAAGTTACTTAACCTGTCTAAGAAGACAAAAGAAAAACTAAATTTATTCTGGAAAATGGCAATATTAAGCATCTATTTTCTATGTATACTGTAACTCCAAGGTAAAAAGCTATGTATCACAAAGAACAAGTTTCACCATCTTAATGATTACTTATGAAAAGAAGAAATTGTTTACTGTTAGGGTAAAACTATTTTAAACACTTGAGGGAGGGGTTTGTAAATGAGTTTGAGATAGTATCTTTAGAGCACACAGCATACAGAGTAAAAGCATTTTATATGCATCTTTTACACTTCAATTCATACAGTAAGTTCACTGACTAATTAGAGTGACAGGTAAAATATTACATACAGACTCTAAATATATTCACTGCACTAAAATACATACTTATTTTACACATACACAAAACCATATACATGCACACATGGAGCCATACAGCACTTATTGGTATTTTACATGTTCACAAAAAATGTTAAAAGAATATTATTCAGATGAGGGGAATATTTACATGGACATGTGAATTATGACTTTAAAAACAACTCCATCAAAAAACCTATTCTAACTTCACAGATTTTAGTTCAGAAGGCAAAGTTTATGCAAATGTTGGGTGACAAACAAGCTTCATGTCAGCAACGAACACCAAGCAATAGCTTTTCAAGGCTAAGCATTCACACTTATACAGCTAGCTGCTTTGCTAATGCAGTAATACAAAATAATGGTAGAAGGCGCCCAATAACCTTGGTTAGATTCACTGTAAATGCTATGAGAGACAGCTTAACCACAGAGCTAGTGAAGAGAATTCTGTTTATGTTGAAAAACTTTAAAGGAATGGGCTGCATATGTCTATTCCTGTAAATGCTTTCCCCAAAGTGTGTGTGGGTGGTGGTGTTTTTAAACCCACCCTTATGACTGGGGGAGGAGAGGGGACAGATTTTCTCAATATTGTTTAACAGGACCAACAAAGGGGTGTTCAACAAATGCTGCTTTATTTTTTCCCCTCACAATGCTGCAAGTCTGCTGTAGTCTAAGCAAACAGCATTTTTCAGACTGGCAGTATAAGGAGCATTTTCTTGTTTATATATAAAAAGTTAAATACAAATCCAGAACAATTGACCGGATCAAGATTATTAATTAAAGCTATTGCATTTTGTCACATCTATTGAAAGATATATCCCTATGCTCTAGGCTTCTGTTTGAATATACAGTAGTTGTGATTTTACTTTCTTTGAAATTTGATAGTTTTGCCTATGATAAAGATTATATACCACCTGTTAAAAAAACAGGTTCCAACTTTTATTTTAAATGAATATTTAATTTGACAATTTTGTTCCTTTATACAAAACTGCACATTCCCATAATAAAATAAAAAATTAAGATATTTAGTTAGTAAATGAGCTCTGAATTAATGCAAAACATTTTGCAATATGGGTGACAATGGGGATTACGAGATTTCATGGTTCACAAATAATTAAAACAGCACTACATAAAAAACAAGCAAGGGTTTCCTGACTTGGTTAATTTGATCTTAATAGCAAATATTATTCTATTATGTGTATATTTTCTAAAAGGCCCCTAAATATCACAACTGTAATATCAAATACTCACACATATAAAAGTACACTGACAAGTACAAGTAAAGTATGTTCTTACTGGCTCTTAACATACACAAACTGTTTAAACAAGGTGACATGGCTGGACTTCTTTCAGTTTGGATCAGTTCAACTGACTACTGGAAGCAATCATCTTTGATGCATTCATACTAACCATGCACAATTTAGCAATCTGCCTTCAAATTACTATTCAAACAAGCCTAATGAAAATACATATTTTAAGTGATAAGAGTCCCAAGGACAAGTTTTTCTCACCCTGTCTCCAGTTGGACCTAATCCTTAGGGTCACTGTTATCTTTGCCAAAAAGGCACACAAAGACGACTAAACATTAATCTGGAGTATCAAATATTGGAGTATTAAATGAACACTATCTGTGTTAAATTCACACCTATTGCAAACAAACTGTTTAGTCAGTTTTTCCCTTAATCCCACATTAAAAATATCCCTCATTTTGGAAGCATTCATTTTTCATTGATTAGCGAGTCGGATTAGACACAGTTAATATTAACCCTAGTTAACAGATTAAGTTTTCCGATTTACTTATAATATTAAAGGTGCACTTATCCTGATTTCCTCCCCGGACCTGATCAGCTACAATTCTAAGTTGAGCAAGTAAAAATAACTGACATTAGGCATTGGAATATACAAGCGATGCATCTATCAGGAAAGGAAATTTCTCAACTGATAGTTGCAGAGATTAGTTTTATTATACAAAAGACTGCTGATAATAAAGAGGGTTTGCCTCACTCCAGTCTGAAAATGCACATTCTAGAGAGCAGTGCAGGATGCACAAGACAAATCAGATAAATAGCTATACGTGGCAATTTATATTTATAGAGTAATCTAGTTTTCCCCAAACATATGCAGACTGTTCGGATGATAAAAGCTGCAGAGAAAAAGAAGACAGAAAAAGAGAAAACATATCAGCAGACTGCACCTCCGTCTCTTTAGCTGGGCTGGTCACCGTCTGTACTTCCAAGGAGCAGTTTGCCCTCTTGACCGCGAAGTAAAAAGGGTAATCCTTGGCCACCATTGTGGCTGCAGGAGCAGCAGTTTCGGATGTCACAGCTGATTCTATCGGAGTGCAAAATTCAAAGAAAGCGGAGTCTCCCCTCCACGGCGCCCAGCAGTTCAGTAATTGAAAGACCCCGCACTAGGCTTCTGATAGCACAGCATAACCTATGCAACTCTTGGTCTCGAATAAGGCAGGAAAAAGACAAGCTCCCTATGTCAGTCAAGAGTAACGCAACACAGCTTATTACTAAACTAAAACCCGCCCACTAGCCCAGGATGGGGGAGGGGAGGGGGGAGAAATATTCAGCTGAATCAGTGGAAAGGAGCAAATTGTTTAAACTCACACAGTTAGCTACCAGTGGAAAACACTTAGAGAAAATTATGCTATTTTCAGCAGAACATTACTCATCTTTTCTCCTACACCTTTACGCACCGCCGGTGTAGCCCCACAAAATGCTCTGCTCCCGTTTTGCTATTTTGGGTGTACACCGGCTATGCGTCATCAACGTTAAATGACATAAATATGAATTTTAATTTGACATTATCCCAGCTTGTTCCTTGCAGGATAACTTGCAATTTAATTAGTATCTCTTTGTTGGGTCCTCCAGACAGTATAGTATTAACCATCAAATGCAGAGTTTTATTGTCCGAAATAAAATCCTAGTTTTATTAATTTCCTATGGATTGTGTCTGCTGAATTTATGTTATGTGGTGTGTAAGGGCACTAATTCCAGTCTAGGAGAACGGGTGGGGTTAAAAAGTATCACAACATAGCCTTATAGCATGTGATATTTTTCAGGTTTTATTAGTCCAGCTTGTTGCTTTTTCCTGTTTGGCAGGGAGTAGGTTTGTTTTCTTTTTAATTACGCTCTGCATCCATTGTTTACGCAGAGAACTCCCTCCCCCCCATTGAAGCAGACTGGGGAAGTGGAAAAGTACCTTTGCCTGATTTGTTATACAGTACGATTCAGTGTATAAGCAGCCAAGTAGTGAAAATTGCCTGAAAAAAGAGAGGAAGTGTCGGGCCGTCTTGTTACAAGAGGAGTATGGGATCTGTCTGACAAAGGAGACAAGGAAAAGGAAGCTGTGAGTAGGAAGTTGGGGGAGGGGGAAGAGAACACTTAAGAGCAGTTTCAGACACGGAGGAGGAATGCCATAAGGAGATAACATTATTAGAGAAACTGTGTTTTCAGGGAGGGTTATAGGAATACATGAGAATTTTGTAATTATTTTCTCCAAAGCTTGATAACAGGTATTAGTGCCTTCAGAATTTAAGCTCTTTGTGGGAGTTACTTTTATTTGCTCAGCACATATTACCCACTTTAGAGTGCTGTGTACATCTATGGGGCTTTATGAATAAATAGTAAAAATAATAAATAATGGAAAGGTTGTAGTCATAGTGTTAGCCTGAGAAATTTAGCATTGTGCTAAAGAACCATATGCAGATCCAGCACTGGGAATTTGGAGTTGATAATTACTAGTACTCAACTAGGGACTATTAGGACTACTAGGATATAGTGAGGGCCATTAGATCATTTAACGAAGAAGCACCTGTAACATTGGAAGGAAAAGGAAAGAGTGATCAGCGCAAGAGAAGTTTACACCCTAGTAGTAAACGTCATCTATAATAATATGAACCAAATGCAGACTACAATGCGTAGATCGTGCAGAAACCAGAAGGCTAGTCTAGTTTATTCAGAAGACCCTTGCATAAGAGAATGGGAAGTTTTTGTCTATGAAAGGTCATATACGCATCTGATGTATAAATAATCTGGTAAATTATAACCTAAATAATTTATAATTCTAGGCTGTACACGACAAAGTTGTAAACTCCTCAGCGGTACTTTTATATGAAACACTATAAAAATATGAAAATATTTTAGTTTATGCAGAGATTCCATGTGTTACTTGCTCCCTAAACTACAGGTCATGATTTTTTCTTCTATGATGGTGTTGTTTTACTTTTCAATAATTTGCTTTTACTGGGCCTCAGTGACATGTTTGGGTGATATACTGTATCAACTGGTATTAGAAGATGTGTATTAGCACTTTGTTCCTTAGAAATCAAGTATATCAAACCCCAAAATATGTAGTTTTATGCCAATCTAAGAAGCAGAAGTCCAGAGAGTACTGCAGCTGTTGTGCTATCCAGTGTCAGGCTGTAGCGGCCTTGATTTTAAATAATGCCTGTGTGTTTGTGTATGGGCTTGTGTGCTAACAATCAGCTTCACTTAAATCAATAAGACAAAGTGCTTTTCAGGAGTTGCCCTAAAAAACTCAGCATTCTAATCCTATAAAATGTTTCACAACATAAGCAGTGTTTCATACAGGAAAACAGTCTACTGGTTCAGGGATTGAAATAATGAACTCTGGTTTACATTTCCAGGAAATGTGCCAGTACAAGGATTCTGTTTTTCCTCTACTGATCAGATTAGTGCACTGCAGTTTAAATGAACTCTCCTGAGAGACAAGAAGAGACCATTTCAGCAGGGATGCAGTACCCTTACTGGTACAGGAAAGGGAGACTCCTTCTAGCAGTGTTTCAGAGCAGCCTTTTCATGGAAGGATAGATGATAATAATCTGTCAAAATCCAGAAGAGGATTTTTCAGACCTCTCAGATCTTTGGCTATTCTGGCAGACATAGTAAAGTTTCTATATAAAAAATGAAATCTGGACCCATAGTCTATGAATAGCACAATATTTTATAAACTTAATCTACCAAGTCAACATCATGATGCTACAATTCCAAGCAATTCCCAGGAAGAGAGAAAGAATATGTACAGCAAAGGCTTGGAAAACTTTGTGGGTATTACTGACCGGGTAGCCAGTCAAACTATTTCAGTTTTCTGTGTGTTCCTACATACATTATATAAGCTATTTCTAAATGGTCAATTACAAGCCCATTTTATAGGCTTGTTGCTTCTCTTCTAAAAAGGATGAGAACACAAAGTGACTGTATGTTCCTCAAGCTACTCTTTTTTGATCTAGGAAAAGTATCCACTTCTAATATCTAGGTCACCCACTTGTTTAATCTTTTCAAACCCAAAGAATGTACTTACATTTGTATTTTTAACAGCATGTGCCCATTGTCTAGGGGCCATTGGACACATCCAATTAAAACAATGGAAGCCAATAAGAATGCCATTTCCAGTAGCCAGGCAACATTGTAAACACTTCAATTCAACGGAAATCTGCCATAATGTCACTACAATACTGTATCTAATTCCTTTAAACATAAATCTCCTTAGGCAACAGCCTGAGTAAACAGAAGAGCATCCCATTATCCCCTGAAGGTTAATTAACTTGGGTTCTGGTGAACCACCAAGGGAAACAAGCTCAAGGCTTGTAGAGCCTCCATAGAGAATGCTCTACCTCCAGTCCTCAAACATTTGAATTTAGGGAGTATTATGTAATGCAACTACTGAACTAAGACAATAGGAGGGTACACAGA
This sequence comes from Chrysemys picta bellii, assembly GCF_011386835.1. Lineage (NCBI taxonomy): Eukaryota > Metazoa > Chordata > Testudines > Emydidae > Chrysemys > Chrysemys picta. The sequence goes on along the minus strand of NC_088797.1, from coordinate 25,271,423 downwards.
AAGACAGTGGCAGACCCTTAGGTAGCTAGGACCTAGACCACACAAGGCTTTATCCATTAAACATCAATATCTGAACAGCATTTAGAACCATGCAGAGCACAGATACAATGTTCTCAGTAATGCTCATGGTGCTGCAGAGGCCCCTACGTTGTACACTAACTAAAACTGAAAGGTGGTCATAAAGAGTAGCAGTGAAAAATGAAATTTGAAGCCCATCTTGTACAGCAGAGCTATTCCTCAGTATCACTTGGACTCTGTTCTCAGATCAGTGAAATCACAGTTGACCATATCTATGTAATTCTCAATGGCTTGCACAAATTTCAACAATGAATGTGTAATATAGGGAAAAGCCAGTGTCAATTAATGTGTGCTCTAATCTAAAATGTTCATGCATGAGTCAACAGGTAACTGATTAAGGTGTTTTTGTTTTCTTCTTGAGAAATCTTCTGTATGAACTATAATATCAAGCAAAATTTCATAATGTCATGAAAATAAAATAATCTACATAGGAATAAAGTTAAATATTTTATGCAAAGATTATATTAAAGAGTGAGAGAGATTATACAGCTAGATTGTATGTTAAGTATTTCCAAGGAGTGTAAAAGCTGGTATGTCTGACATTTACACAGCTACCAAAAATTGCAAAGAACATTGATTTTGACTTTAATTATGTACTGTACATAGTTCCTCAGAGTGTACAACATAAGGAAAGTTCTTAGATCACAATGATGTTAGGCCCCTATCCTACAAGGGATCTCTGTGTGTGGCTGCTTACAGAGTCAGAAGGTTCCACCTGCACAGATCCCTATGGAGGATCAGAACCTTAGATTGTGAATCCTTGCAGCAGGAACCAGTCCTATTTAATTAGTCTGTAAAGTGCCAAGTGCACCTCTGGTGCCACAGAAATCATCATCATACCAAACTGCTATTTCTTAATACAGAAACTGGGAGTATATACAGTGCTGTGTGTCAATCAATACACCATATTACAGTCACCCTGAAAGATCTCCAAAAACCTTACAAACCATTTAATATACAGAACCACTTGAATGAAGTCAAGTCTGAGGTGGGGAGCAGTTTCCCACTAAACCACAGTATATGATGTCAATGGATATTTAACATCTAGGCAAAACAAGCCTTGAGTTTTAAGTCTGTATCTGGAAGATACCTGAGCAAATGGTTCCAGAGAGATTAGCCATTTCAAAACATATGCTTAGACCACTAACCCATCTGATTTCTATAAAAATTAAATAGATCTTGCATGTCACTTAAATTTTTTAACCAAAAAAAGACAAGTTGATTAGATGGCACATAGTAGGCTAGTGCAGTAGTCTTACACTTTTGGAGTACGGAATCCAATTTTTTCTAAGCCAAAAGTGAAGTTGAGTTTGATGATTTTATGCTACTCCATATTTATCGGCCAAACAAAGGTACTAAATTATGTGTTAAAACAACAAGTCTCTGCTCCAGAGAAGTGTCCCCGTTACTGTGGTTCAGAAATAAAGTTACTGGACAGAGCTATGTAGGAAAGACTGGTTGTGTTTGGCTCATGTCAGTGTGACATGCTTTGGGGTTCAACCTAGACCAGTAAGGCATTGTATCATTGCTGTCCTGTAATGCTGGGTGCTTCTGTGTTGTGCTGCTTTGGCTGAGAGCTCTGATGCCAGCAGCCTGTTTACAGCACAATGACCTCACTCTGGATTGCACAAGACAGGTTACTCCTTGCAGGAGGACCTCAACAACCTTTCCACTCAACAACCTTTGAGTTCTCCCCAAAAATGCCTCTCTGCCATGTTCAGCCCCTCTGATTGTAGAATGCACAAAACCTTATCAAGTTGTCTCTTTAAAAGAGCAGCTATCACACAGCAGTTTATTAACTTAGCTGGGGTTGACAGACCCTCCACTTCAATTAAACCACTGAGCTGGTTTATGGTAAAAGTAAAACAAGTTTATTAGCAAAAGGACATAGGTTTAAGTGATATCATGTAGAAAGAATAAAGATAGAAATGGTTAAAAACAAACAAAAGTAAAACATGCTTCTAAGACTCTTTGCTAAGTCAGATTTTAGTCTTTTGTTCAAAGAAAATTTTATCACCGCAGTCTCTTCTTCCAGTATGGCTGGCCAGTTGTCAGCCAGGACCCAAAACAGAGCTCACAGGACTTGATTAGCTTAGGTGCTCTCTCCCCCTCTTTACAGTCCAGTAAACCTTTGAAACATATTCTTTGGAAGAGTATCCCCAGATAAAGTTGGTTTATTGTGCTGGGTGTAGACACCATGCTGTCCGGTGTAAATGCCAGCCTGGCTTCTCCCCCACTTGTTATTTTTTACAATGCAAATTATTTTTATGTAATCTCGGATACAAATGAATAGCCTACTGTTCTTGGCCACAACTGGCTTAAGATGCTGGCTCCTTTCCTTTGCCTGGAAAAACTTGTTTATCAACTTTCCCAGATATGCCTGGTTTAAACACATTTTAGATATTTCAAGCACATCTGTATAATTTTTTGTAGGTTAACTGTACATACATGACTCAAGAATATTGATGATCAATGAGTTGTTAGTTTTCCTGTGATATATTGCATGCCACCTTTTGGCTAGATATGACCACACAGTGTGTGAGGTGCACTGAGCATGCTAGGTCTGACAAGAGTGGCTGACACAGAGTAGTGAAACACCCAGTGGAGCTCCATGCCCCACCAGTGCTATCAGTCACTCAATTTAACGAGTATTAAATTAATCCAGAACACTTGCAAAAAGAAAATTAATACTACACATTGTTCTAAAAATGTAGTAGTGTAATGGGGTCAGCACCCACCTCTCCTAAGCACTCCCCCCTCCGATCAGGTGTAGGCCTGCTTTTCTTTCAGTTTTTACAACAGGTGGCACCCACCTCTTGTGAATGCCCCCGGATGATATTTCTTTCAGTGGATCTTAAGGGACTCTACCCTCCAGCTGAGTCACACTGTCTGTAGATGAAACAAACCCCTTCCAGGGTATACAGTCTTTACCTTCCCACCAAGGCTTCCTCCCTGGAGACACTGCCTTCCTGTAACAGTCCAACAGGGGCCCATCATGGTACCCTCAGTTGGCATGTCCTTTATGGCATCCCTCCCTGGGGTCAGTCTTTAACCAGACCAGCAGGACCCATCACTGTACCCTTGCCTGGTCTGGCTAGGTTCCGGGCTCAGGCCTTGCTTAATCCCCTCAGCCATCCAGGAGTTCCTTCTTAGCTCCTCCGGTCTTCAGCATCCTGCCCTGGGCTCAGTCTTGCCCATACTGAGCTGTCTACAGTCCTGCTGCTCTTCCAGCCAGCCAGGAGCCCAGACTTCCCTCTTCCAGCCCCAGGCAGCAACTGAATGCATTGTCTCTGCTACTCCTTTTCATAGCGCCCTTCTGGCCACTGATTGGCTGCTTTTCCTACACCCACTCTAGGCTGCCTGGAGGACTTCTCCTCTGCTCTTTTCTGGGGAGGGGTGAGGCAGGACCATGTGGCCTCCAGCAGGGGGCTTCCAGACCTAGTCCAATCCATCACAAGTAGGAAGAGATGATTTTGTCATCTTGTGCTAATAAAAGGCTTTTAAGAAGCCAGGATATTGAGCAATGGCACAGAGATCTGAAAACTAAACCTAAATACGTAAATCTGGAAAGCACAATCTCTAACCTATACAAACAATGTTTTGGTTTTTTGTTTTTGTTTTTTTTAAGTATAGTGGAAAAGGGAGGGGAAAAAAAACAGTGAAAGCTGATTTCAACCTGAGGAAGAAAACTGGAAAATAGAACGTTGAAGGTTTAATTTTTTTTTTTTTACCTGATCATTGCCAACACATTCCAGTAGCCTTTAGGCAGAAATGCAGAATGTGTGATTAAACAGAAATATTTTGAAAAGTCTACACCCAGAAGTTGATTTACTGTCTTTCTGATACGCTGGTATTCTGACTGCTTAGCACATTAAAATCCAAAATCTGTTTTGTATAGCTATTTTTGAAAGATTAAATGAATAAAAATAAATCTGTGTATATTACTGATTCTTAATTCTTCTCTTTATTAAGAACTGTACCTCTCTAAGGACAATCGGGGCTGTGTAAAGGACACTGGATCTCTCTTTATTTCATTTTACAGTAACAAGACCTAAATCAACAATTCTCTACTTGTTTTTGGTCTGTTTTTTGGCTGTGTTGAATAATAACTAGCCAACCACTACAAGCAAAGATTCAGTCTCTCTCTCGTAATCTTTCTTGGATTGCTGCTGGCAGAACAAAATTAAAAACAAGCTAACTTGCCTGGATGAATTTCATTCTCAAGTGATTCAAGTTTGGGTCAGTTTTTCACTTCGATCTGTTTCTTCCTCCCCTGCCCTCCACCTTATAGAGCAACATTAATCAAATCTAGACTATAAGCTTCATAATTAGAGTCTGAGAGAAAATATCTAGTAGGGTGGTGGTGGTTTTGATTTTGTTTTTTTCTTTCATGTTGGTAATTTATAGGAGAAAAATAACCAAAACATATATGTTACTGTGAAGGTATTCATATGCTATGAATTCCAAGCGACTAAGCACAAAGCTATTAAAAGGTAGACTATATAGAATCAATTACAAAACTGCATTATTGTTTTCAGATACACACTAGTGTTCCAAAAATTAAAAAAATAAAGGGCGCACAGGAAAGAAAGATGATAACTGTAAATAATAGGGTTGCTTTGTTTATTTTTTTAAAAAGACCATGTCGTTATTTGACACACCTTAGTTCTCATCCTGATCTCACTTACACTAGCGCAAGTTATTCCAGATTTACACTGGCAGCAGAATCTAGAACAAAATCTTTCTTTAATATAAACACTGAAAACCTGGGCTCCCAAACAGCCCACCAGGCGAGCTGATTGAGAACCAAGTGGCTTTCCACTGGAACTATGCCTGCAATTCAATGAAAATTCTTCAAACCAGACTCATTTTCATGAGACATTTCAGGTTTGACAAACCAGCATTTCCCAACAATGGAAAATTTCCAATCAGCTCTGACAATTACTTGGTTTTTGTAGCAAAAGATGCCCTGACCCAAACCCAGGGGTCAAAGTTTAAATAGAAGTCTCCACTGGCTTCCAAGCTCTTCCGTGCTTACTATTCCAAAGTGCTACATTCTTACCTAGGGGTGCATTTCAGTTGTGCTGGAATGGGGGAGGCAACTCCTCTACACACATACTGCTGTGTAAACACATATGCATTTAATAAAACACTTTGGGATCCTTTGGAATGAAAGATGTTTCTTTTTAATGTAAATATACTCTGTGGAACAATCCTGCACTGGGAGGGAAAAGGACAAGATGACCTAAAGGGTCTTTTCCATCTAACTGGTCTGATTATAGTGAAAAGTCCTGAGAAGTTAAAGGACAGCTGAACCTGACAGCATTACACATTTACAGAGATAACTGTGCATACACGCAGAATTTATCCCTGCAGAGATAATAGAAGGCTACTTGTAAAAATGGCCAGATTTCATACATTGAAACTCCTTTGACCTCCTGCAGCTCAAAACTAATGATGGCCCACTGAGAAAATTACCAAGAGTTTCATGCTTCTCCACCCTTCTCACACACCCAACAATGCAAACTAATTACTAACCATGGTGGTCCCTCACTAGGGAATGTAGAGGGTGTGGTAAGGCAGGATAAAATGGCCCCTTTCATAAGCTACACTTATAATAAAGAAGTTGGCTGGGGTTGGCTTAATATACACATTTTGGGAGTGTGTGCAGGGGGTGAGGGGACTGGCTTGATTTACTAATTTAGATTTTAAACTGTGTGTGTCACGTTCTGTTCCAGATCATGACGATGAACACGAATGCAACTGCCCTTTGCTTCATTTTTATATTAAAAGTTTGACTTTATAGAGAGGGAATGAATTGGAACTGCCTATACGGTATTTAAGAGAGATTAAGTGTTTGTAATTTAGATAGTTATGTTTAATTATAGACTCAGGTATCCAGTCTTTATGGGAGGAGGCAGAAGAGGAGAAGGCAGAAGCTCTCCACTGAGCTCCCCTGATGTCTGAGCAGCTAAAGAGTGTTATTATTTTCTCTGCAGGAAATCCCTGCCTCTAGCCCAGTGGCTCTCAACCTTTCCAGACTACTGTACCCCTTTCAAGAATGATTTATCTTGTGTACCCCCAAGTTTCACCTCACTTAAAAACTTACCAAATCAGACATAAAAATACAAAAGTGTCACAGCACACTATTACTGAAAAATTGCTTACTTTCTCATTTTTACCATATAATTATAAAATAAATCAATTGGAATATAAATATTGTACTTACGTTTCAGTATATAGTATACAGAGCAGTATAAAAAGTAATTAACTGTATGAAATTTTAGTTTGTACTGACTTCGCTAGTGCTTTTTATATAGCCTGTTGTAAAACTAGGCTAATATCTAGATGAGTTTATGTACCCTCTGGAAGACCTCCGAGTACCCCCAGGGGTACAAGTACCCCTGGTTGAGAACCCTTGCTCTAGCCCCAGGTGTTTATATTAAAATACCAGAATAGTGATCCTCAGAGACTTTGCTACTATATGTGAATGTATGGGCTTTGGTGTGTATGGGCAGGGGGCAAATGAAGAAGGGATTAAAAAAATCAGGAGAAGAAATCACTATTCATTAGTCCATATTGTTTTTAATGTCTTCCAGAAAGAAAGTTAAATGTAAGAGGGAGCATGATCTAGTGGATAGGGCACAGGACTAGGATTCTGAAGTGGGCTCTGTTCTGAGCTCTACTACTGTTCTGTTGTGTAACACTGCCAAGTCACTTCCTCACTCTGAGCCTCTGTTCCCCCTCTCATCCTTTCCCTATCTTGTCTGTTAGATTGCCTCTTTGGGGCAGGAACTTCTGTTTTCTATGGGCCCGTGTAGTGCCTAGCACAATAGGGCCTAAATTTCTGTTGGGGCCTCTAAGTACTACTTAATATAAATAACAATAGCAACAACAGACGTTGAGTTACAGTAAGGACAGTAGGGACACTGGGCCTGATCCTGCTTCCATTGAAATTAATGGCAGAACTCCTATTTCCTTCATTACTGCAGGGTCACATCCCTAATAAATATTTTATTTGCTTAACTGCACTAATTATAAAGCATGTTATAGCTTTCAGTGTTCAGAGATTTAGTTGACTTTTGCTGCTCTACTAATCTTTGCTTCTTAGTGCAATCCTCTCTTAGTCTTGTGAAGTTCTCATGAACTACTGAAGCACAACCAATCCTTCATAAATATTTTATTATTTTTACAAATTTTAGTTTAGAGTGTGTTATTACCTGGTACGCCAGGCAGCTGATATACTCAAAATGCAAATAAAATAAAATATTCTGATACTTCTAAAATATAGCATCAACTTTTTGCTTAGTTTCCAGATCAGAAGCTAAAAAAAGAAAGCCCAACCCATGAATTATTTCATAACAATAGTCCACTATTATTTCTTTTAATAAATACTTTTGTTGCCAATCTGAAATTAGCTATACAAAGAACATCCAAGTTTCCTGAGTTTAACTACTTTGAATACAAGCCCAAAAGTTAACTTTATTTTTTTATATTTTCCTGAGCCTGGCCTTTCCTTTGCCAGATTACAGCCAAAGCAGATGCCAGCAGCATTTCCCCACCCTGAGTTGTTAACTCAAGTTATTTTGGCCTCGTTTGAGCAAGGATTATAAAATGTTCACCTCCATTTTCAATGTGGACCATCTTTTTCCATCTTTTTCCTTTTTTATACACACCTAAATATAGAGGTATGGTGTGCATGTTTTGTTTCTTTAACTTTTTTTATTGGAGCAACTTGTATAAAATAGGAACACAGGTAACACACTCATAAGGATGAAATATAAAGTAATTCACATCAATGTGTTTTCTCATTAAGGGCTTGATTCAAAAGCCCATTCAAGTCAATGGAAAACTTCCCATTGACTTTAATGGGCTTAAGGTCACAACCCATACTAAACAGATTCACACTATATATTTCCACTATGAGCAAAAATCTCAAACTACAAACTGGTCCACAACCAGACACAAATGAGGTGTCTGAGATGTAAGCCTCCAATCATGAGCACTCATGAAACTACACTACAGCTTAAGTCGACATAAATTATGTTGCTCTGGGATGTGAATTAGCCACCCCCTGAGCGACATAACTTATGCCGACTTAAGCCCCAGTGTGGACAGTGCTATGTCAGCGGGAGAGCTTCTCCTCCCGACATAGCTACTGCCACTTGCACACCAATGCAGCTGTGCCACTGTAAACTCTCTAGTGTAGCCGCTCTAAACCAACAGGAGAGAACTCTCCCATCGGTTTAATTACTGCAGCCCCCGCAAGTGGTGGTAACTATGACATAGAACTGTCCACACCAGTGCTTAAGTCGGCATAAGTTATGTCGCTCGGGGGGTGGCTAATTCACACCCCTGAGCAACATAATTGATGTCAACTTAAGCTAGAGTGTAGCCATAGCCTAAGTACTTTTCTTGTACCCAGCAATGCTCCCATAGTTCTGATAATCTGGGATGGGAGAGCCCCATGCTTGCTCTTGAACGCAGGTTTCCATGAGGCAGTGCAGTGCCTTCCCATTTGAATCATCATTGAATGAGCATTTGGTATGGACTATTTTATTTGTGATGGTCAATTAACCCCCTTTTAAGAGAACTGACTAGCTCCATGTGATATGAGCTAATAAAAAGCAGATAAAAATCAAGAATAAAATACCAACCAAGCAATCTCTTATATTTTACTGGAGGTGGAGCTAAAAATAATACTTGTAAATTTGGCATCACATCAGGTAATAGAAGTTTCCTTGCAAAGATCAGATCAGATAATGTATAACAATGGAACTATTGTACAGCCAGTCCCCATTGTTTTAGCTTTATATGATCATAGAAATGAGCTTGATAGTAAAGGTTTTCTAAAAGCTTAACAATAGGACAACTACATCTTCTTTTATGTTCAATAATATATCTCCTTTATACCTTAACATTCAGCAACAAAACAAACACTACAAATTAAAAATGAGAGATGATAGTGAGACTAACACCACCAACAACTGTCATCTCCTCCTTGGTCTTTCAGCTTCTACCCTTTTATTTGCCCATCACAGCTTGATGGCAACACAATTTATTGGAATAGGCCAGTTTATGCTCCTTGACCAAGAATCAGGGGGGACGGGGAAGTAGGTTCCAGAAATTCTTTATCTTTCAGCACCAATCCTTAGAAGTTATGAGGTTTGCTTCTTTTTGAGGGCAAATTGCATGAAATTACCCATATAACAGTAATTTTAATACAAGATTAAATAAAAAGAGAGAGAAAATTGTATTAAAATAAAATAAATGGTTTGCTTAACGTGTAAATTTTCGCTTCTCATAAGCTAAACTAGATAAGGCATTCTCAGCTTAGTTACAGAGAGAAAAGGTAAAGTGAATAGCTTGTACCTCTCAAAAGCAATCCCCTATCTGATCCCTGTGATCAGCCTGTCAGCACTATTCTGCTGTGTAGAAAGAGATGAAATGTCTCCTTTCCTCACTTAACATCCTTATAAGCCCTCAGTACTGATTCAGGGGAACTAGCCCCACTTTCCAAACCAGTTCTCTCCAGTTACCTATGCACACAGAAGGATTTGGTAGCCAGTTTCAGAGTCCACCTTCCAGGAGATGTTCCACTGAACATGATTAGTGGCCGTCTTTCAAAGGCTTAACAACCTGCTTCACTTTTCATCTTTCAGACTTCGTTGGCTGATTGTTTCTAGTTGTTATGAGGCCTCTTGGTCAACCCCTTTAAGCAATTATTTCCTTTGCCAAGAAATATGGACTGCGAGTATGTCCTCAGACCTTCCATCATAGATAGCTTAGTTTCTTAATAGCATAGATGGCAATTAAGCAAAACTGCCATTAAGGTAAAATTTCAAATAGATTATATATAAAACAAAAATCACTCAAAACATTACTTAACCTTAAAACAATAATAATAAGCACATCATCACCACATTGACACACATAAAAATGAGCTGTTCTACATATACTTACAAATTCAGCTATTGAATTCCTGCCACAAAGTTTGACAATAAAATATGAGTTTAAAACTACTGATTAAGCTAGAAAATATCACTACTTTTGCTTGCCAATCAAGTTCTGGGAAGGGTGGGGGCACATCTTGGCTTCAGGATAAGGAAGTTGAGAGGAAATGTGAGGTTTATCACTAAAATAATCTGTCACACAATTTAATCTCCTTCTAAAAGATTATAACAATATATTTTTAAATGATCATATGCTATTATGCTATTTTTTACAATATTTACTATGATGGTAAATGGTTTGTTTTTGACAAAATGTGCCAACTTTAATATGGTTCTAATTTTCTAGCCACCTCCGTGACGTAGTACACCCTACATTTACAACTGATTTTTTAAGTCAAACCTTTTTATTACCAAAGTACACTTCATTTATTCTTAGTATTCCACATATGGATTTTTCATCTTGAGATGTAATACCAAGACAAGATTCTATAGACAAATACTTTGGCACACATTCTAACTTCATTATATAGACTTACAATTCAGCGTTTTTTGCTGATGAAAAATAGTAATAATACTTGGAATACACATAGTTTGTATCTTCAAAGCCCTGTACAAACATAAGCTTATTAATCCTCACAAAATCACTGTAATGTAGGTAAGTAAGTGTGATAGATCTTAGTAAATGGCTGCAGGGTAGAGTGAGAGAAATGAAAAAACTTTAAAATTAACCAAAAGCCATGAATTCTCTTGTTTTCATGATGAGGGTTAAACAATAGGTCTGTCCTAGTAGCAGAATGCCTTGATTTGTGGAAGCAGTTAGAATCACTTTCTCACTTGATTAAAAAAGTCCTTTTCATTCCAAGAATACAGCCATAGAATTCTTGGAAATATGCTATTCTAGTGTTAGACAAATTCTTATGCTAACACATCTTTGGTAACATATGGCCAGATTCATTTCCATTTTGAAAACAAATATGCTCCAAATATTCCACTATTAAATTATCATATACCTTGCCAGAGCACTACAGAATGGAACAGAGACAATACCAAGAATTTTAATTTTAATTAATTAATGGAGATATCCTATCTCCTAGAACTGGAAGGGACCTTGAAAGGTCATCGAGTCCAGCCCCCTGCCTTCATTAGCAGGACCAAGTACTGATTTTGCCCCAGATCCCTAAGTTGCCCCCTCAAGGATTGAACTCACAATCCATTCATTTAGCAGGCCAATGCTCAAAAATGTCTCTAAAAACATGTCTCCCTGATGTGTGCTAGTCAGCGAGGCTTTTGAGCACCTTAATGAGGTAAATTATCAAAGGGCTAATAACAACGCTTCAAAAGAATTATGCAAACTAAAATAAGAGCTGATTAGCATTTAAGCCCAACTGATTAATGACATGGCCAAAAATAATGCAGAGTCATGACATATCCTTCAGATTCTATGGATTACATAACACGCAAAAGGCTAATGTGCCATTTGAACAATGTTTAAAAGACATTTCTAACATATAAAAAAAGTTTGGTTAATTGGCAGGAGTGCAGATAGTTAGCAAGGAAAATCCTTTCAGGGGCGATTTGATTAGTAATTAATATGTTAAGCTGTCTTGTGAGATTCCCTATACTATCTGGCTTTGTTTAACTCAGTCACTGTCCAAATAATTTCTTGAAGTATTTCCATTTCCAGTCCAGGATAAAACTATGATTTAAGCTTTGTCTAAAATGGGGATTTCAGCCACCAGCTCAGCTACACTTTGTATGGCTGCAATGGTGCAAACATCTATACTGAAATCTTGGCCTCATTGAAGTCAATGCAAATTTTACCATTAACTTCAGTGAGACCTGGATTTTACCTCTAGTAGAGATGAGTTGCACCAGCATTAACTGTGATTTGAACTGTTCCAATGTACCCCAGTTTCAGGTGTTTGGTACCAGGAAAAATTAAGGACCTAATCAACTCCCACTGATATCAACGGAAGCCTTTCCAGCATTTCATTCCTATCTAGAACTGCTGCTATAGGATGAAGGAGAAAAGTCTCTATCATACACAGAAGCATGAGGCATAAAGAGGGAGATAAAAGGAGAAGCAAGAATGAAAATACAATGTTTCTTTGGCTGTGGGTTACAGTTTCCCGATAATAATGACAGTGCCTTTATTTGTACCTGCAGTGATACTTACTGGGTGGAAGTTTTGATGCCACTAAGATGCTCATAATATACTTTTAGCATTCCACATATCATAAGGGAAAAGTAAGCAGTGTGCTAAACAAGAAAACGAAGGAGAGACAGCAAGGGAGAGCATGTGCATGGCAATGTGTAAGAATGATCACTAACCTTTAGGTACTCTTTAGAGCCCATTGTCTGACATAAATGTTTTCAGACTTACCTGTGAACTCTGAAATTAATTCATAATCTTCATAGCACCTTAAATTATAACATAACATGGAGTGAAACGTAGTCTGGAATTTCCAAAGGGGCCTAAGTGAGTTAGACACCTCCTTGCTACTGAAAGGATGAGAATTGGGTATATAATTCCCCTAGACCTCTTTGAAAATCCCAGCAATAGTGTTCATGAATAAGAGGTGCATGGCTGAAGGATAGCTTTATAGTGGAGAATGAAATCTACTTAAAGTCTGGAAGAGAAATGCAGGTATCTTGTTACACAGTGTTCACAGAAATCTGGTAACTTTGTTTTAGTACAAATGTGTAAAGACTGGTTGCTTCTGATCATTACTGCTTTCTCTCTAATGAATAAAATCTGGCACTCTGCCACCTCTGTCAGAACTAAAGAAATATACCCCCCAAAATTCTTTCAAACTTACCCTCCTAAGAACATGTCTGCTTTGTTAGCTCAGGAAGCTACATTTATTTCACTGTGTGTTATCTAACAACAGATGTGTATTAAAATGTTACATTGCAGGATATATTAACCACATCACAGGAATAAGCCAAACAGCTGAAATAAGAAAGTACAAAGGCCTTTGTGAACATGAGCAGTCCCCCTGATCTCTATGAAACTAAATCACCTGTCTGATATTACTAGCACATATGGAAAAGATGATCACTAGGCAACAGATCCACTTATAATCTTATGCCTTCCAGCAGTACAGTGCAGCCATTTCACCCTACTGTATTTAGCATAACCTTTGCATTCTTTTCAGTATTCATTTAAATATTTACATTATAAATATGTCTAACTATATATGCAGCCTTGTACACCATTTCCCCAAGATTGTTTTAAAAAAATGAATGTAAATATTTTTACAACTACTTAAATTAAAAGCAAATCCATACTTTTTCTATACAGCTTCTTTTATGATGTCTTTTTTCCATCTCTCTCAATGACGCTGACATCAATGTTTTAGCTGCAAATTCTTCTAACTAAATCAATCTACCTTCTAACATATTTAAATTAGAGATACACTAACTGAGGGCCCATCATAAGTGTAATCAATAAATCATGTGTCAGTTTTGGGTCTTAATTCTATATTTCAGTGTCCAGACTGTTATAAAAAGTGAGTGTGTGTGAGGGTTTTGTTGTTGCATTGTTTCCCTTCCATAGTGCTGATTGATCTGAATTGTTTTTTTCAGTAATTGTGAGAAACAATTTGTGATTAACTGTGAGAAAGGCATGTTCCCACCACAAGGAGAAAATCAGAACAGGGAAATCAACAGAACCCATTTCCCCACCCCCCGCAGTTAAATACCACCTGATGCCACTTTTGACATGTAGAGATCAAAAACTTTCAATTAGTGGGTCACATACAGGTCATTTCAGTAGAACTGTACGTTTTCAATGAGCCACCCAAAAGACAAGATTTTCATAAAAATTAGCAACATCCAGGAATTTGAAAAGAAGCAGCAAAAATCCTAGCTAATTGTGACAAAAACAGTATTGGATATATTGTGTGATGTTTTAATATTCACCTGCTAAAACCTAAGGCTAAAGTCCAAACTGAAAAATTTCAGTGTGATTTTCTGATCCTGGCCATGATATGTATTCATTGCTATAAATACCTCTGCTAGTACATTTTAAATGGCCAATATACAAGTTTAGAGGTCAAAAGTCTTTGAAAGTTAAAGGTAACGATAGAAAACTGATTTAGACTTCATACTATTCCATATTTCTTCTAGTCATCAATGAACGGCATGCCTGCCTGGTGGCTTGTACCAGTGGAAGTAATTTAACTAACTGATAAGTCTGAAAAAAAACAAAAAATCTTACCATTTTTTATGGAGTTAATTAGAATATTCAAAATAATAAAGAGAGACTCTCCCATGAAAAACTATATTTATTTGCTTTTTAGTTTTTAAGATTCCTGGTTTGAGTTTTGTGAAATACTTATATTTTTCTTAAGATTACATTCTGTGTAGATACACCCATTGTTTCTTATGTCATGCACTCATCTCCTTAAAGGGTACAGACTTTGCCTTTCTCACTAGAAGCTTTTAATGTTCTCTTTCAGGAAGCATACATCTGTTTTTTAAAACAGCTCCTCCCTAAACCTGCTAAAGTTGGCTCCTAAAATATATCAGGAAATAACTGGAAGTGCTGGAGGAGGAGGAAGGAAAAGAGATCATTTAAGATAGCTTGCTTAATTAAACTTAAAACTGTTACTTCTTCCTGTCGAACTAAGTCATATGCATACCGTTAGCCCATTCACACCTGGCGAAAAGGGTGGTTTTGTATCAAAGCATGTTTGTATTTTAGCTGCCTCCTCTAAGTGGGAATTTGAACATAGTGGCTACAAAACAGATGCAAGAAAATATAAAAATTATATCACTATAGCAAAACCAGATGTGACTCCAACAAAGGAGTGATGCCAGTAGTGATGGTCCCTCAATCATCTGGGGTTTCTCAGTCTCAATGAGCCATTCCCTGAGCAGACAGATGTAATAAAAAATAGGCATCCAGTCTGATTAGGACTTGCTTTTGGGCATTGTCAGACATTTTTGGTTTTACATTTATTTTCAATAGTCTGTCTAAAGCCTTGTGATTCATGTATACGTTCCTAACAGTCTGAGCTGGAATCACTCAGCATACAGAATCAACATTTCAACTACTAATTCAGCTGGAATGTCAGGGTCATGAATCTAGTCAAGCCTATGTACTCAGTGACTCATCACAGGAGTCTCATTTCTACTGCCTTTTTTCTTGGTCATCTTTTAGTAGTGAGCACCAGTCACATTCTCATAGATAAGACCAGGTACATAACTCTCATATTTTGAAGAATGATAGTTTCCGTCATGCCAGATTTCCACACACCATGCACCATTCCTTAGCTCTCTTAACATAGCTAATATTTTGCTGGAAAGGTTACATCAAGTATCTTTGGAAGAGGAAATGAAGGATGTACTAATTAATTTGACTGATAATTCTTTTGTTTGATGGGATAATAGGTCAAAACAGAATTCTGGAGAGGAAGTTGTTCGTTCTTAGTGACACACTGTTTTTCTTTTTATTCCCAATAGAAAGGCACCTATCACCATCTTGAAATCTACAGTGAGGATATTAAATAGGACAACTGTGACATTATTGTGTTTTAAATTAAATTCCATCATTCTTGTTGTACATGCTGGAGCAGTGATAGGCTGCAAGCTCAGAGTTCTGCTCATCTTAGTATAATTTCTTCTGTTGGACAGTTCTTGCACTATTGGTATAGGCTAAAAAGACATCCTGTAATGTCCTATTTCTGGAACATTTCCTTCAATTTTTTTTAAAACAGTCTCAGCTCTCACAAGACTATTTCTAAAATCCTGGAAACGGTACACATTTATTTCAAGATTCTCAATGTGATTTACAGATCTCTCCTGTTTTAATAGATCTGGTCTTTGGTCTTGGGATGTTAATCATGTTTACACCATTTCACTTGAGGCGAGCCTCCCTTTCAGCTCCTTCAGGAGAATTTTTAACAAAATCATTTTAGTCTTCAAAGCTTTTTACAAATATTATTTCTCAGAACAACCATTTAAGGAGGCAAGCAGTATGTCCATTTTACAGAAGGGGAAATTGAAAGCAGGTTAAAAGTAACTAGCCCAGAGTTATGGAAGAAACCACTATCAGAGCTAGGATTGTAACTCGGGAGTTCTTGGCTCTTCGTCCTATCTTAACCACTAGACCAGCATCTCTCTTCCTAGAAAACTCAGTGAACCCCACCCCACCCCCCGCTTTTGAGTAGAGCAATATCACGGCTGTTTCAGTCTTCTAATGATTGCAGATTGTGGCCCATGCTTTCCACTGTAACTGGAGTACATATTCCTCCATATCCTGGAGCATTAAAGCATGCTCAGAAGACGAATGCATATATAAAAAACAACCCAAACATAACAAACGCCTATGGGCAATGTAGTCCTTACATCTTGTGCACTTCCCCCACCACCAACCATCACCCAGCAGAAGGTGTGCTTCTTTGAACACAATAACATTTGTGAGGACCCCAAGGTCCAACATGGTACCAACACAATAATTCTCCACAGGCCTCAAAGACCTTGCACTCTGATACATGTGTGCTCTAAGGAAAACCAGGAAAAATGCTGAGCCATTTCAGGTTTGCTGGAGATTAATTTGTATAAGCAACTCAGAATATTGTTGTTCATTTCCGTAAGGCTGGAGGAAATTGTATTCTGAAAACTTCAGGTTACTAAAGACAGCTTTTCTTCCATTTAGACAGGTGAGCATTTAGGCAGATTGTCTGAGAACTGAAGTACATCAATACAGAAGTTTCTTTTACAAGCTCGACAGTCAAATGATACAGTTTTGCTAACTCGTAACAGCTTATTCTAAGGAAGCCAAAAATATATTTAGCCCTTGTATCTTGTATGAGAGTCAGAAAAAGAAACTGACAAACTTACCACAGCTTACCCAAATTAGTATAGTAAAAGAAAGTTAAAGGGTCTTTTCTTCAGCATAAATCTACATTTTGTCCTTATTTGAGACTGGTTAGGATTCTACACCTGGCATTGTTGTTGTAGCCATGTTGGTCCCAGGATATGAGAGCGACAAGGTGGGTGAGGTAGTAGCTTTTATTGGACCAACTTCTGTTGGTGGAAGGTATAAAGTTCTGAGCTAGACAGAGCTCTTCTTCAGGTCACTCTGCTTCCTTCCCCAGACCTGAAGAAGAGCTCTGTGTAGCTCGAAAGCTTGTACCCTCCACCAACAGAAGTTGGTCCATTAAACGATATTACCTCACCTATCTAAGTCTCAAATCCTGAAGGTTTCTTCTGATACCTTTAAGACTCTGGTTCAGCAAAGTGTGTAAGCAATTAAGTAACTTTAAAAATCAGAGTAGTCCTAATGATGTACTTAAATTTATACATGTGCTTAAGTAGCTTGCTAAATTGGGGCCTAACCAACTACATGGATTCATAACTGTTCCCAAAGATGTGGTACTATTTATTTATTTATTTTTGAAGAATCCTTGCTCTTAATATGTTTATAGTATATGTAAGAGAAATATTATCAGCAAGGTGTACTCAAGAATATTAGTGAAAAGTATAGTGAGTTGGGGCACTGTGGCACAAGATAATGACATTTGCCTAGAAAGCTAGTTTTCATTCACTGCCACAAACTAAAATATGTGAACAGAAATTCACAAAGAAATGGAACTGGAGGCTAATTCTATTCTGTGTACTGCATACCCTATGAACCAGAGATAGAGGAATTTCTAAGATTAGAAATAAATTTGTGACGCCAAGGAATAATTCATGAGATGTTACTGCCTTACACCAACATATGTAACAATCAAATTAGTTCAGTTAGTTTAAACATTATAGAAATTAAGGCACAAACAAATGTTATGGGCTTGAGTCTCAGAAAGCTCAGCCCTGAGGTTTGTGTACATTTTTGCACAGGCATATTCAAGATTATTTTGTGCAACAAATAAAATACCCCATTTGTGCACACTCACAGACAGCGTGTATATGCGTCTGTTTGTCACATGACCAATTTAGAAAACAAGTACCGTATCTGAAGAACCGCATGAAGTTTAAATATGCTCAGACCTTGATCTTCTGATAATAAAACCGATCTTTTGTCCTAATGTATGTCTTGTACCTTGTAATTTTTTCTCTTAAATGCTAATGTATCTGTTTGAACATGAAACTTGTAAGGCTTTGTGTTTTGTAAAGTATCTTTTTTATTAGATTATTAAACAGTAAAATATCCATAATCTTCATTAAAAGTCTCACTTAAATCCCTGAATGATTGGTAGTTTTAGAGTGATCCTCTGATTCTAATTTTCTGTTGGACCTGCACTGAAGGCACATAATGTATCTGTTTTGTTTCTTTTTGTCCAAGTTCTTTTTTCTTGATTTAGCTTCCCCGCCCCGTTCCCCAACTGATCTTTGTGTAACTAAAAACTCCCACATTTAATGATTAAGATGTCGTTTAGCCACTTTGACTGATTAATACCACACACAAACAAAAAGTGCTGAGTGACCTGGAGTGTGGCTCGGTAACAATTTCTGCTCTGATTATTTACAGAGTACATACAGTAGATTATATGTGTGCATATTAAATACTTGCTTAATTCTACTTCTGCCTGTGCTAACATTTAAAGTTAACCAGACTACAGTGTTTAGTATATCAACCATATTTTTATATTTATATCTAACTAGGGACTTATATGGACCTGATAATTGTGTTGTTATTAATTTGTATTGCAGCAGTGCCTCGAAGTCACAACCAATTTAACATCCTATTGTGTGAGGCACTGTATAAATGTGCAATGAGAGTCAGCTTCCTGAAGAGCTTACAATCTAAATGTCAAGACAGACAAAAGATGGGAAAAAAGAAGCATTAACCTCACTGTGCAGACAGAGAACAGAAACAGAGGTTAAAGTAATTTCCCCAAGATTACACAGGCAGTTTGTGCAGAGCTAGGAATTGAACCCACATCTTCCAGGTTCCAGACTAGTGCCTTATTTACAAGACCACTATTCCACTTCATTGTAGTTTACAATCAGAATGTCAGTAACTAAAGTGTCCCTACTGATTTAACGGATGGGCAACTCAGTTGGATCTGCAAAATGCTGGACAGATTTAGGTCTGGTGAGGAAGAGCTCTGTGTAGCTCTAAAACTTGTCTCTCTCACCAACAGAAGTTGGTTCAATAAAAGATATTATCTCACCCACCTTGTCGCTCTTACTACCCTGTTTCCCCGAAAATAAGACAGTGTCTTATATTAATTTTTGCTCCCAAAGATGCGCTAGGTCTTATTTTCAGGGGATGTCTTATTTTTCAGAAATGAAAAATGCCTCATTATCGGTGGATGCCTTATTATCGGGGAGGTCTTATTATCGGGGGGATGCCTTATATTACAACGAGAGGCAAAACTGTAAGTAGGCCTTATTTTCGGAGGATGTCTTATTTTCGGGGAAACAGGGTACAAACAGAGATTTCCTTAATATACAGTGTAAAATGTGACGTTAACATAATTCATATTCTACATTAAAACTAACAAAGGTAATTAAGTTACTACCAAATACGTTAACACATTCCATTAGAAAAGAAAATCCAATAAAAAAAATTTAAATCACCATCAAGAGTTCAATTTTTATGTCAGGAAATTCACAGATGTAACAGCCACTCACCAGTAACTAATATATGTTAGAATAATAGATGCAGCAATAGAAAATGGAAGAACTCTGCCATGTCAGATCCTCACCGGCCTGGGATGCCATATTGCTCCCACATGCCAGGGGTGGAAAGAGAGACTGACACAGAAGATAGTAGAGCCCCTCTGCCAACTTTCCATCAGCAAAGAGTTCCCCAGCATAGCAGACTTCTCCACTGGTCTGGCTTTAAGTCCATTTTATGTCATTTATGCAGTGCAAAGTGGATTTAGTTGACCAGAGAATCTGGGCTTTTCAGAATATTTCTATTTTAACATTATAAGCCACAGTTCTGCAGATAAGATAGTTTCCAGAAAAAATGTTCAAAACAGCTTGAAGTCCTATATAAAAGGAGGCTGGTGCCCTCAACCCTGAGTTAAATGGACAGCAGATCACAATTCAAATAATTTGGCACATTTCTGCACAATTGATACCATTTTGCACAGCTGAGTGCCTATTCATGAGAAGTTCAGAAGTGAGCTGGTACAGAGAATGAACTACTCCAGGGGGATAGTCTTGCCAAGTTAATACAGAGATCATTAAAAGAGCAGGATGAAGACGCACACTCTATTGCTGCTACTCTGGGTTTGGTCTATGGATTTTTTAAAAAGGAATTCTGTTGTCACTGCTGTCAATCACTAGACACCACAAATACAAACATTCAGTATGATTTTCAAAAAGTAGTATCCAAATATACTGTTGACGAATGTACACTAGAGGTGCAGCACAGTCTAGTGCACTGATCACAAGAAATCCTGAGTTCGAAACTTGGTTCTGCCATTGATTTGTCTTGTAGCCTTAGGTGAGTTTTTCCACATCTATAAAACGTGAAAAACTACTCTACAAAACTACACAGGGATATTTTGAGGAACTAATTACTGTTCACACAGCCTTTTGGAGATGCAAAGTGCTATAAGTACTAAATATTTTGTGTATGTTCTCTCATTAGCACTTCATAGAGTAGATGTCATGTTTCAACTCCATGATGCACGAATAATTTTGAATAGTTCTTGACAATATTTTCCTCCCAGGAAAAAAAGAAGCCATTTTAATGCATATCAGCTCCTGCTGCTCAAACCCGCAAATGCAAGTTTCATTGGCTTATGCCAACTTTCCTTTCTAATAGTAAATAGAAAAACATTTTAGCTGTAAATTCAGAACAAGAAATTGGTTCCAGTTTTCAAATAACCTGGCTTAAATGCTTATAAGATTAATGTGTCAATCACTAGGGCCAAGGAATGGTTTTCTAAGTAATGGCAAAGTATGTTTCTTGGCTTGTGTGACAGTCCTTTTACAGGAGAAATTCTAATATTGCTATAAGTGATCTCTTCCACATTTCCATTTCTTACTCTCCAGCTCAATCATAGATCTTAACCAGAATTTATTTGAATGAATTTTAACAAGTGAGAAGCCTTATATAAAATGCTATGCAAACCACTATAAAGAGAGTGGCATCATTTGGGTATCTGCATAGTAACAGCAGAAGATGCCACATGAGCAACCGTACAACTAGTTATGTTTAGAAATGTTTCATGGGATGACCTCATTCACCAGATCAAAAGTATTAACTAATCATTACTGAATGTATCATTTCTCTGATTCATGTTCCATGGTCATTAAGAGGAAACTGGGGAATGCAAGTTTTATCAGTAAGTCCATCCATTGTGTGTTTAAAGCTTGCTGTATGTTTAATGTTGAGTTACTTTTTAAGATTACCTCATACATATCCTCTCATATTCTTAGAGGTTTCTTTAACTATTAAAAATTTGAATATTGTGAAAAGGAAGTGATTGCTTGATTTTTAAATAGTACTACAAGTAGTATGTGTCATTTAATATGAATAATTCAAACTTTTCACGAACTGGCACATGGGTTTGCTGCACAACTGATGGATGAAAATTTATTAAAGAATCCTACCAATTTACTATTTGTGCTTTTCTTCTAACCCAGACACAGTAAGAGAAAAGTAGAAAATCAAAGGAGGGATTAAAATCTACCAATGATACCTCACCCTACAATTGAGGAAATTAATGGTGAGACATACAGCTCACCTAATCCTAGTGGATAACTCTTGCTTAGGGGGAAAATATCTTTTAAAAAAATTATTTAGACAAAATTACAAGATTAACATACTACATCATTCATTACTTATTCAGGATCAGGTTAACAGTCAAAGAACCTGGCTAAAGATTCTGGCTTGCTGGCTGGGGAGGAGTCCTTCTCCTCTGAGGACACTAAAAAGGGTAACCAAATTTCTAAAATATCTGGCCTCTTTTAGGCACTTCTCTTGCGCACTTAATGCTTTTCCATTACAAGGACAGTTCATATTGTACTGTTACCACAATTCTATAGGAGGAGTGAAAATTTTTTCCAATAACATGCAATACAAAAGTTTCACTGCTAACCACAGGTGATGTGTGGTGGAGGCATGTGGGGGCATGGATTGAGCATGCTCAGTAACATTGCTGAAGCCAGCTGCCCTCACTCTGCCCCTTCCCTCCCCCCCCCCCCAAAAAAAATATCAGCAGGCACAGTTCCTCTCTCTGTTGCTAAAAATAAAAAATATGTTCATTTGTTGTTCTATTGGAAGTATAGATCCTTTACAGGAGCAGGAAAATACCTTTCTGACCATGTATTTTATAATATGCGTAACTTTCTGGGCACATGGGCAACGATTGCCAGTAACATATTTAATCCCATTTATATCCCAAGATATTGGTGCCCAAATTCTTATTCCATTTTATTCTTGATTCAAAATTTATCAATCACTTCCATGTAATTTAGTTCTTTTAAATGGCTCACCTGGTAGACTTTATATTAATTAGCAGCTGAAGACTTGCATAATTTGTTGTTGTTTTTGTTTTTATATGCCTGTTAAAAAAATGTAGATAGAAAATGAATGATGTATTATGCAATTTATGTATACTTGGCATCTGGATAGTGTCACACATGAACAGTTTCTATGCATACATCGGTATATTCTCTGAACTCACCAGGAGAGAAAATAAAGAGGCAAATCGTTAAAAAAACTTCTCTTACTGACACTCACTGCCTTAGCACTTAAACAACCACTACAGCAGAAGGCAGGCATCACCTCTGGCCTAATTGTTTCATGACAGTAAACAATAATAGAAAAAACAGATCTGCCATAACACAGTAATCAGGGTGTAAGATAATGCCAGAGAAGTCCCATTGATAATCAACAATGTTAAAAAGCTGAGATCATGTTACAGAGATCTGTAGAAGTAACAAATAGCTTTTAAAACAAGACTGAAATTTAAAGAGATGACTCAAGCCAAAGTCTCCTGAACTTTAGGACATTCAGATCCAAACTTCATGGCTCACCCAGCACTATTTTTAAGCACAATACAGCAACAATTATTAATTATTAATATATGTTACATTATTATTATTTACATAAAGTTTTAGGGTTCTAACTAAAGCAAAATTGGTGCCACTGCTGCTGGACCACAAGGGCTCTGTGAACCTCAGGTCTATGCAGCTGAAGAGGCTCAAGGGGAAGCAAGAAGTAATTCTTATGTGGCTGTCCAAGCCTGCTCTCTTTTCCATATAGAATTGTGTGCCAAAGTTCCGTCTTATGATATGCTTCTGGTCAGTTAAACACGATCTGAAGTTACTCTTTTCTCTCTCCCCACTCCTCCATTTTATTTGTTATTTGGTTGGTTGGTTTTTGTTTTTAAACAGGCTAAAGGTTACATTTTTAAAAGTGACATGGGTATATAAGGAGCCTAAGAATGAATTTTTCAGAAGTGCCTAAGACATAGGAACCTAAGTCACTTTTTCAAATGTGACTGAGGCACTTAATTTCAATGGGAATTAGGCACCTAAGTACCTTTGAGGCCCTGGGGTTTAGGAGCCTATGCCACTTTTGAAAATGTGACTTAGGCACTTTTAAACATTGTACCCTAAAGCTCATTGAAAGTCACCCTTGAAAATTTTACACTAATATATTAAACAATTTGATTTATGTTTACTATTAAAGCAGAGAGAGAGAAAAGAACTATCTGGAATATTTCTGGTTCCACAATGCTTCATTCATAGAACTATTATATAAATGACAATAAAAAATGCATATCTCCAGTTATAAGTATTCCCACCATTTTAAATTTAAGGGGAAAAGAAATTAGAATGGTTGATTATATTAAAAATAAAAAAATCCAAGAATTTTGTCAACTAAATTTTTTCACCAGAATAGCATAATCTTCTAAATCAGATGTTCCATAGTTTTATAGTCTAATTGTGGGATATGTCCTAGTCTTTGCCACTATAAAGAATATTTTATTAGAAAAATTCCTGACTGTTTTTTTCCATTTATAAATGACAGAAGGATCAGAGGTTTCACTTTGTGATTTATGCTTTGTAATTAGATTCAGAGAATCAGTATATAATGCACAAAACCTTTATTGCACTATAAATCAAGATGAGAGCTGGGTGGGAGTTAGATGGTTTGATTTAGTTGCCAATTTTGACATTTGGCTGTATATCTATGCGCCTAGATATTAAAATAATAGGTGCAATAGAACATTAAAAATAAAATTAAAATAGAGATGTTCATAAAAGGGGGTAGGAAGAATGAGTTAGAATGCATGTGAAAGTGGACACATAAGACTCAGTTTTATTTTTAATGTAGAAAGCATGAATTGCAAGCCCTATGGTTGTGGTTCAATTGTTGAATTATATTTCTACCTTCTGCACAAGTGTTTTTCATAGCATCAAACAGCAACACTTTAAATAAGATACAGCAACAAGAACAGTTTTTATTGTTTATTTCTACTGTTTTTACTTATCTTTTGTTAAACAAAAGGGAATTAGGAATTTATACAATTACAGATTTAGTATTTGAAAAGGGGAGAAAACAGGCTTTTAGATGTTAGTCTTACCAGTATTGCTCAGTCTGCTAAAGACGCACATCATTCCCGTCTTTAGAAATGATCGTTAGAGCAATCATAAGTGACCATTTTCATAAAGGTTTGAAAATATTACTATTCAGTAACTCATATCTTTAAGCAATATCAATGAATGTATTTAGAGAACTTCTGCAAAAATAAAAATCCTCTTCCTGTTTAACATTTCATTTTCAAATATTCAACAACTGAAATCAGAATTTAATCCAAATATTGACTAGCAAGAAAATGGACTGATAGATTGAAATCAGCTTTCATTACTAGTGCAACATTGCAGGATCCTTCTGATCATGTTTTATAACTGTACAATGGAGAACTGCATTGCATAGACTATACAGTAAACTGTTTTGTAACTTAGTAGTTTACTCAGCACATTTGCAAGTTCATGGCTTTACTCTGCTCAGTGCAGAGAGCCACGTCTTACACTTAACCTTACTTGTGCCACTTATGCCTACATTTGCGTTTGATATTCACTGTAAGGACTTGTAGGATCCAGGCCTGAAAAACAATTATTACTGCTTAAAATGGATGGCAATTCAGCTTAATAGGGAAGCCTTCAAATCACACAAGAGCAAAGAGACAGGACCATTCTGACATTAAGAACATAAGAACGGCCATACTGGGTCAGACCAAAGATCCATCTAGCCCAGTATCCGGTCTTCCGATAGTGGCCAATGCCAGGTGTCCCAGAAGGAATGAACAGAACAGGTAATCACCAAGTGATCCATCCCCTGTTGCCCATTCCCAGCTTCTAACAAACAGAGGCTAGGAATACCATCCCTGCCCATCCCGGCTAATAGCCATTGATGGACCTATCCTCCGTGAACTTATCTAGTTCTTTTTTGAACCCTGTTATAGTCTTGGCCTTCACAACATCCTCTGGCAAAGAGTTCCACAGGTTGACTGTGCGTTGTGTGAAAAACGCACATTAAAACATAGAAGGAACCTGTCTCAAGCATATTAACAAAAAATCTCTGTTTTCTGTGCTACATGAGAAAACATATGAACTACTTTACCATAGCCTTATTCAGGTTTTAGTTTGCTTCTTTTACATCAGCGACATGTGGTGAACCACTATACCAAATCTTTCAATTGCCACAGCTGCTGGCACTGGGCAGGTAAAGCAAGCTCAGTCCCTATACCATACTAAATGTAACAATAAACTATACTTTGCATTTTCATATCACCATAAGAAGATCCCAAAGCTCTTGAACATTAAGTGAATGTATTCTCTCAATAGTCTTGAGAGGAAATAAGTATTATCCTCATTTTCCAGCTGGGAGAACCAAGGCACAGGAGGGATAACTGATATGTCCAAGGTCACATAGGCAATCTGTGACATAGCCAGAAATATAACCGGACTCCACACTGCTAGACTTCAAACTGACCTTCAAGAATAGTTTTGAGGTTAAGTGCCTCCTCCCTATTCTTTGGGCCTATTCAGCAACTTGATGGGCTCAGCAAACTGCATTGTTAGTATTAAAATAGGTCTGTGGTTATAACTATCAATCAATTAATTTAATAGGGAGAAAGGGGAATCCATCTAGGCATCTCTGTTAAGAAGATTCTAGTGTAGTAATGAAAATATTTCAGAACATCACGTTACAATGTACTACATGAGCTGTCCAAAATCAAAGCAAATTTAATCCAATATATAGTAAATCACTGTATTACTCTATGTACCCATGATAGAACAAAGTAAAGTACAGTCACACAAGGAATTCAATGAACATCTTTCAGACGCGTAGGCAGGAAATAATGGGATGTGTCAAACAGAAGCCCATCAAGCAGATAAAGGATTAAGTTTTGCTTTGTCTACTGCCACATGTATCAATGCTCACAGAGCCTTGTTTTAATGACTCAGGACTGACTGGTCTGATTTAGATATCAAGCAACTACAGAACTTTTGAAAAACAAAGATAATGGGAGGAAATGATTCTGACTACATTGCCTTATTTACAAATATTTTCTTTCTAATTTCAGAGTTCCTTTTGCAGTTTACAAGCATCAACATTTACGTTCAGTGACAAGCACTCACTGTACTACTAATAATAGTACTTAGTGTTTATATCATACTTTATATTTTCAAAGTACTATACAAACGTCAGATAGTCACCAATATACAGTTTAAATTTATAATAGAAAAGGCTTAAAATGCAATGTTTATCAATATTTACAAATATTTCTTGATTTTTTTGAGTTCTGTGCCAATTTCTTGAGGGTTTGCCATAGATCATCTGCAGTCCTCAACTGGAACCTGTTTGGGGTCCTGTAACAGAGTGGCTTCCCCTTTAATGGCTGGGACTAGCAATTCCTGATTACTAAAGAGATACACCTAGGTTGGGTCAGGTAATTCCATGAAGGTGGCTGCAGTGAAGGGGGAAGCTCAGGAAGCTGTGGCAAAGTCTGCAGAGAGTGAGATAAGGCTCCTGCAAGGAAGACCATGAGACCAGAGTCATTGCCCCAGACTGGGAGGCCTAGAAGCAGAGGCACCAACTTTCCAATGTGCTGTGGGGGGGGACTCTCGAACCCTGGCTCTGCCCCAGGCCCTGCCTCTACTCCTTCCCCCAAAGCCCCACCCCTACCCTGCTTCTCTCCGCCCCACCCATCTCTTCCCGCCCCTACCCTGCCTCTTCCCACCGCTGCCCCCAAGCGCCTGGCCCTCGCTCCTGCCCCGCCCCCGGCACCTCCTGCATGCTGTGGAACAGCTGATCACGATGGGTGGGAGGTGCTGGGAGCGGGAGGCACTGATTGGTGGAGCCACTGGCAGGCGGGAGGCGTTGGGAAGGAGGGGGACGTTGGGATCAGGGGGGTCTGCCGGTGGGTGCTCAGCATCCACTGTTTTTTTCCTGTGGGTCTCCAGCCCACGGAGTTGGCGCCTATGCCTGAAAGTGACCCTGATCAGACAGGCAAAGGACTATAGAGGCCCAAGGCAGGAAGGCCTGGAAGGAGGAAAAGAAACTTTATGCTGTGTGGACTACAAATGGACTTTGTTTGGGATATTAAGTTTTATTTGACGTTTATTTTATATTTATAAACCCAGTCTTCAAGTAGAAGTATTTTTACCAAGAAATTAAATGTTTTATTTGAACAGTCCAAGAGGGGAAACTGAGACAGGCTGCCTGTCGCATGTAACCAGAGACCTCAATAGGCCATGAAAGAGTGAACAATAGGTAGCCCGCACCAGGACCTTTTTAAGCATTATTTAAATAAAACACATTCAGTCAACTGCATCAAAAAAGAAATTAAGATTAGAATCTGGTGCATTTTACTTCAGAATGCAAAATAATAGTTATGGGAAAACGATGGTGTATTTCTTGTAAAAACTGCCACAGATTGGGGCTTGGGTGATCAGGCCTACTGGCCTGAGTCAGAGGCAGGAGCTAAGCAGGGGAGCAAGGCTGGAGTGGATTGGAGCTCAGCAAGAACAGGTTTAGAGCAAGGCTGGGAACAAGGCAGGAGCAGGACTGGAACAAAGTTGGAAACAAGGCAGGCACAAGAGTGATTGCAGCTATGGGAGTAAGCATTGAGTAGCCCTATCTCCTGCTGCTGCTGGCCTTAAGAGCATGCCTGCTGGTTCCTCCGAGCTAATCAGGCAGGACAGCTAATCAGGCAGCTCTGTTGATGCTCACCTGTGTTCATGAGTTTGCCTGGAAACTGAGCAAGCTAGTCTCAGGTTCAACTGGAGGCCTTCATTCCTGATAATCTGTCTCACATACATGCTACCTCTAAATGTACAAATAGACATTGCTATAGAGCTTTTGCTTTCTTTGTTGAATTAAAACTGTAAGTTATTTATAACTTCCTAAATCCCACTGAACTTGACATTCATATCTTTGGAGCCTCATTAAATATTAGAAGAAAGCACAAAAAATAGCATAGGCCAAACCCTGTAAAAGGAGGAAATCAGTTGTTTTAACTTCAAGTACTTCAGTGCAATAGGTATGAACTTTTTCTTCAAACAGCTTTACAGTAGTATTAAGCATCTTTTCTGTAGAGTTTTGCCCAAAAATAATCCTGCTACACTGATATAGAAAGATGGAGCTCAATTAATAATGAACTTTTCTCAGAGCAAAGAGCCTTAAAGATACTGGAAGTCTGGTGGGTTTAATCACTGGATTTCAGTACACAACAGAAGTTTAATACATAGAATAGACTGGGTCAAATGTTTTCCATCAAAACTGTTTTTCAATGTAAAATCATTTTTTCAACTAAAATTTTTTTGGGGTAAAATGCATTGCTTTCTACTTAAAATTTCATAATTTTGTCCGAAAATGGAAAATGCTGAAATCCAAAAGCTTTCTGGCTGAAAAGGAAATGGTTTAAAAAAAATTTTTTTTTTTGGTCAAACATTTTACCAACAGCTCTAATATACATTCTCACTTTTCTAAAAACTGTGATTTCTACTGCCTCAATAATAAAACTTCAACCATTTAAAAGTGATGATATGAAATGATTTCTCGCTGTGTTGAACACTAATTAATTATATTCAGCATGATTCCTTTCCTGCATTTAGCAACCACACTAAAACAGTTTTATTTTTAGCAGCATCACTCTAAAGCATTCCTCTATACCCTACTGGCATCCTGGGCAACCTGTAGTGATGATCCTCTCATCTCAGCATTGTGTATTTACAAGATGAGGTCATTATGGTTTTGAAAAAAGTTTACCACCGTGCAATTTAGTTTATTTAGCTTACATTTTTTTGCAGGATTTTATAAGATGTCTCAACTTTTAAGAAAATGCTAATTGCACTGTCCTGTGATATTATGTAAGTGTCATATTCAAAAACAAATGTTCTGAATTGCAGGAATTTATCTTCTGTCCTATTTAATTGATCACCGTTGCTTTTATAACAGCTTCTACCATAGGCCTTGGCTACACTCGCGGATTCACAGCGCTGCCGTGGCAGCGCTGTGAAGCGCTAGTGTAGTTGCGCCGCCCGCGCTGCGAGAGCTCTCTCGCAGCGCTGCAAGTACTCCACCTCTCCAAGGGGAATAGCTTGCAGTGCTGCGAGCGAGCGTGCAGCGCTGCAGGCGCTGATTACACTGGCGCTTTACAGCGCTGCACTCGCTGCGCTCAGGGCGGGTGTTTTTTCACACCCCTGAGCGCAGCAAGTGCAGCGCTGTGAATTGCCAGTGTAGCCAAGGCCATAGTCTCTACAACTACACACTCTCCCTCCAGCCTGAGTATAAAGGACAATGGGACTCTATGCTCCCCAATTGCAGAAATCAAGCTGAAATATGGCAGAGTAGTATGCACAATGGTGAGTTGCAACTACATGACAGAGTACCACCTCCAGGTAACTACCGGCAATCCCTCTATGCCAGGGGTGAGCAAACTTTTTGACCCGAGGGCCACATCTGGGTATGGAAATTGCATGGCAGGCCATGAATGCTCACGAAATTGGGGGTTGGGGTGTGGGAGGGGGTGAGGGCTCCGGCTGGGGTGCAGGCTCTGGGGTGGGGCCAGAAATGAGGAGTTCAGGATGCGGGAGGAGGCTCTGGGCTGGAGCAAGAGGTTGGGGTATGGGCTCTGGATGGGGTTGGGGATGAGGGGTTGGGGATGCAGGAGGATGCTCCCAGGCTGGGACCAAGGGGTTTGGAGGGTGGGAGGGGGATCGGGGCTGGGGCAGGAGGTTGGGACGCAGGAGGAGGTCAGGGGTGAAGGCTTCAGGTGGCGCTTACCTCAAGCAGCTCCCAGAAGCTAGAGCTGCTAGAACTAAGAATTAGCCTCTTGAATATAGATGTCCTGACTCCCAGTCCAGTGCTTAAAATACTGCACCATATGTCCTACCAGTAAGGCACCAGATCCTGCAATGTGCCAAGAAGCTCTTTGAAGAATCAGATACTTAATGATCTTCCTTTTCACTGGAGCTGCTACTTCTTCTTTCAGAGAATATTTGGTCACTGAATGTACGTGTTCTTTTACGGCCCACGTGTACACACACATCTACACGGCATCAAAATGCAGGAAGTAAATAACTTAAAACTAGAAAGATCTGCAAAGAATAACAAGATGTTCATCAAGTTAAGACTTTTGCACCTATGCACTTTGGGAGGAGTGAAGAGATTTGTTTCCAGAATAACAGGGAGTACAGGGTAAATTCTGCAAAGGCTGGAATGTGTCTGAAATCCATTACCTTTTAGGGATTGACTGAGCCAAAATTCACGATGGCTTCTGACACATGGAGCTCTTAAGGTTTCTTGGGCTATACAGCAATGAAGACTTCACCTAATTTTGAGGGACAAATCTCCTTTCTCCTGTGTCCAAAGAATACAAATTAAACCACCCTCTTTCTAATGGTATAGACTCTGACTGCTCATCTTAATTCACTTATATGGCAGTTGGACTCTTGGGAAACAGTGGAACTTCACTGAGCATATTCAAGGAATCCCGTGATGTTCTAACATGTAGGAAGTGGTGGGGTCAACTCTGATTAAGGAAAGGTTAAAATAATTAAACGTCTATAGCTTGCCCAAATGATGACTAAGACAGGCATACTAAGCATCTACAAATAGCTGAGGAATGTAAACAGCACAGAGACAGAAATAAAGATTTAAAGTTTAATTGGACAAATTATTGACAATATACTGTAAGGAACAATGTTGACTTAAGACAATAGATCTTTTCTTTGTTTTTTACAATTCTGTGAATCAGTCTTCTGTATCAAATTCCATATGAGTTAAATTTGCTTACATTCCTGAGGAGGGCAGATCCCACTGGGAAGTCTTTTTCAAACTTCATCACTCAGACTTCTTTTTCTCTTAATAAACTTGGGCTTTTTGACCAAACTCTAATCTGAAACAACTATCTAACCTTGTAATCTGACATGAGATAAACAGAGACAAAGCGGGTGAGAATATCTTTTATTGGACCAACTTCTGTTGGGGAGAGAGACAAGCTTTTGAGCTACACAGAGCTCTCCTTCAGCTCTGGGAGAGATACTAGGGATACGTCTACATTGCAATTAAAAACCCGTGGCTGGCTATGCCAGCTAACTCAGGCTCACGGAACTCAGGCAGTGCAGTCAGGCTCGTGCTGGAGCCCGGGTTCTAGGACGTTGCAAGGTAGGAAGATCCCAGAACTGGGCTGCAACCTGTGCCCAAAAGTCTACATCGCAATTAAACAGCCTCTTAACCCGAGCCCCACAAGCCACACTCAGCTGGAATGGGCAACTGCAGGTTTTTAATTGCAGTGTAGACATACACTCAGGGATCATTCAAAGTGAAGTGTCCCGTTAACACGCCGGTAGTCATAGGACAAAAACGTGAGAGGGAGTGGCTACAGATTGTTGTAATAATTCATAAGTCTTGTGCCTTTATTAAAACCATGATTTTTAGTGTCTAGCAAAGTTATGAATTTAAGCTCCCAGGCTCATCTGTTAAGTGTTGACCCACAGGGGATGTGGTGTTTTTCTATCATTTTCCTGTGTGACTTCATTTGAGAATGTAGTGATTGTCTGGTTTCACCCACATAGTTGTTGTTGTGGCATTTAGTGCACTGGATGAGGTAGACCACATATTGTGATAGGCATGTGTAGGACCCATGGATCTTGAAAAGTGTGTTGTGGGGTGTGTGGATCATTGTAACCACCGAGATACGTCTGCAGGTTTTGCATCAGTTGTTCTGGCAGGATCTGGTGCTGCTTTGAGTTGGTGTGTCCTGGTCTGTGGGGAGCTTGCTTCTGACGATGAGCTTGGAGAGGTTGTTTGAAGGCCAAAAGAAGGGGTTCAAGATTTCTTTCAAGATGGATTGTAGTTGCTTGATGATACCCTGTATTGGTTGCAGAGTGGGGTGTAGTCTAACCAACTAAGGGTGTGCCGTCAGAGGTTTTTTTTTTTTTTTTTTAAACAAACTTCATGAATGTAAATTGTAATTGATTCACCTCCACACTTTTGATCTCATGCCAAAATGCTTTAGAATAAAACTGGACAAAACCCATGATGATTTTATTTATTTATTTTTAAAGAAAAATAAGAATCTAAGAGTAAAGGTGAAGAAAGCCAGAATATGACCTATGGGCACATTGGAGTTGCATTTATCTTCTGCTAAAAATTCTAGTACAATGATTAACACACTGAGCAAAATAAGATTTTCCCCCTCATCGATTCTATTGCACAAGCAAAGAGTATAAACTTATTAATTCATATAACAGTCCTAACACATTAAGGATCCTAACTCTTAGGAGGAAATCCTGGCTCCATTGAAATCAAAGGAATAACTTCCATTCAATTCAGTGAGGCCAGAATTTCACACTAAGGTGTGTGAGGTCTACACTTAAAACACTGCACTAGTGCAGCAGCGTCGCTGTAACGCTTCAGTGAAGATGCTACTATGCCAACAGCAGAGGTTTTCCTGTCGGTGTAGTTAATCCATCTCCACAAGAGGCAGTAGATATGTTGATGGGCGAAGCCCTCCCATTGACATAGTTCTGTCTATACCAGCGGTTAGGTCAGTATAACAGGAATGTGAATTTTTCATACCTATGAGTTACATAGTTATACCTGTGTAAGTTTACAGCATAGACCTGGTCTTAATCTTTTTTCCAGCCAAGGAGACTTTTTTTTTTAAATCATGCTTCCAGAATTCTTGAATAAACACTTAGCTTCAGTCACCTTCAGTGCTTTTCGTAAGTGTTAACAGAGGAACGAGGGCTGCCCTATAAACACTAAACACATCCTGAGGCTCCTCACAGAGGTAACATATTCAAGGCTCAGGTGCATGTTTTGCCTTTGCAGGTCACATGATTCAAAATTAGAAAGTATAGATATAGAGGAATGAAACCTTAATTCCTGTTTCAGGAGGATGCATTTGTGAAAGCTTTGATAAAAACATATTCAGAATATGTATATTTCAATAAAGAATTAGGATTCTATACAGAAGCGCAAACAACATGATTAACTGAACTGTGTCCTTGGAAAGGCTTGTAAATTGTACTTCTAGATTTAATGCTATAGGTGTTCTTAATCCTAACCCAAGGCATCTACATAATTCACTTCTATATCTACTACAAGAATGAATCCAAATTTTTTTTAATTTACAATGAAAACTGAACCTTTGTCAATTTCTTCACCAATCATAACATCTAATCATTATAGTTTGCCTGGGCATTTAAAGAACACATGAATAATATGGACTATACCACATATTCAAAACAATGCTTCATTGCTTTATCCAGAAAACCTTGTTCAGGTAAATAAATAAAGTCATCAGACTATCATCTGAATAAGTCTTTACAGGATCAGGCCCTTATGTATCTCAAGACCAAACTTTTTTTTATGATGCAGAAACAGCATATTTAGACTTCTTAAAGTATAATAGGATAATTTTGGACTCAGAAATTCTATTCCCATTGTAATATTATAATTTTGTTAAGGATTTGACAGAGAGGAAAAAGTAAAATAGCAAATACCCATAAAAATATCTTGCTTTTACTTAGCTTTTTAAATAAAGCAAACTAATATAGAAAAATAATAAAAGGAAATACTATATTGGCATATTTTCTGTCAACTTCTGGATTTTCTTTTTTCCAAAAAATATTGTAATAAAGGCATAAGATAAATGATCCTGATGGGTTAAATTTTTGCAGTACACTGCTCATAGGGCCAGATTTTTAAAAGTATTTAGATGCTTAAAGGTGCAGGTACTGCCTACTGAGATTTTCAAAAGCACATAGGTGCCTAACTCCCATTAAGGTGCTTAAGTGCTTTTGAAAATCCTACTAGGTGCCTATCTGCCTCTTTAAGCACCTAAATACCTTTAAAAATCTGTCTCAGAAAAAAAAATTAGACTGCTGAACTAGTTCCACTTCCAGGAAGACAAGCATTAAAAAGATTGTGTTTCTGTTCCCAACTCCCTCCAGGATCCACTAAAGGAGTGGGTGTCTCTAAGATACGTGAAGAAAGGAAGTTCCCTTTAGAGGGAAAAAGCCACAGGTGGAGAGAAATCCAAAGAGTGATCTTATTTGCTCATGCAAAGTAAAGTTAAAATAATGATAGCTGAGGGTGACAGCCAATCAGAACCTTGCATTATTGTTCCCATTGTGAATGACAGCTGACATTATTGTACATTGTTACAGAATTGTCCCCTTCAGTGTCAATTACCAGATCAAGTGAAAGAACAGGTCCTATTACCAACTAACAATTCATTTAAAAGTTAATGAGACAAGAGAAAGTATAGAGAAAAGTTAATAAGAGCAAAAAATAGATAGTTTACTATGTAATAACTTTGGGCCTGATCCTGTAAACCTTCATGCACATGAGATGTTTTCATCCCCACTGAATGTAATGGGACTTCCCAAGGCTTTATAGGATCAGGCCAGAATTATTAAACATTCGAATGATTGTATCAGTTGCTCTAATTAATTTACACAAAATGAAAAAGCACAAGTTCTTGCAGAGACCTAAAAATAAATAGTTCAACTGCAGGTATTCTCTCTTGGTTAAAGCAGAACTGAAATGTATTATTGTCTACCTTGAGAGCTCTCAGTCAAATCAAACATTGTTTTTTAAATATACAGACTTGTATGATCTTGTAGTCTCAATTGCACTCTAGGTCCACTGCACCTTAGATTTATAGAGAAAAGTGAATAAATTAGCTTGGTATTTAACTCAATTAACTCCCTGGACTTGTTGGGGGAGTTCTCGATCAACCCTCACAGTACCTAGAATTTATATTTTTACGCACACCCAGAGTTATTCTGCATTTCTGTTAATCAATGCAATAGGTATATTCCTAATATCTTATGCAAAACAGGTCTCCATCACTTGTAAGCAACAATATATTTGAAAAACTGTCTTGGAGCATTTCCAAACACTTGTTTGGGATTTTACTCTCCCGCTCCCCCAACACTCCCCTCCCGCTCCCCCAACACTCCCTTCCCCTCCCCCCCCCCCCACACACACACTGTAGCTAAGGAAACGAGATCCAGTTATATAACCAAATGAATCAGCAGTAAGTAGATATTTTTTCAGCTGTCAAGATTACACACTACAATAATGAAGGAATGATAGAAGCAATCAGAACATGAATTTTTCTTCTTTTCACAAGATAAAAGCCACTGAAAGCTACCAAATAAATTGGAAAATTGCTGCCAGTGGGAGATAATATTCTGAGCAGCTTTAACTTACAATAGTACAGAATGAGACCCATGGGAAAACAAAATACATTAAAATGCTTATGAAAAATGGAAGGGATATTGTACTTTAGAATTCCCTAGTTTCGTTTTTAAGATATTTTGTACTGACCTTTGAGATTCACCGTTATTATTCATTAGTGTCTTGTTATACAATATCTGGACTAAAAAGACTGTTCCTTAATAGTTTGCCATGTTTATTGCTTCTGAACATTATAATTAACAATAACAGTGCATAGCACTTATATAGAACTTTTCATCCATAGATTTCATTTTAGAAATGTTTGCCTTATTATCCCCACTTTACAGATCAAGAAACTGAGGCACAGAGGTTAAGTAGCATGTCCAATATCACATAGTAAATCTATGGCACACAATGTAAAAAAAACCCAGGTCTCCTTGCTGCAAGCCCACTGGATCATGCAACCTCACACATTAACATGAAACCAAAAACCTAGTAGACCTGTTAAAGTGATTGTTCCAGTCCCACCATATGTTGCAGATAGGTTTATATAGTAATCACGGCCTAATAATGCTAATATTGACACAACATACTGCTAACATTTATTATATCAGCCCTACTTTTATTTTTCTTGCTATGTAGTTCCTCCTGTAATAGAAGTTACTTAGCACTGATTTCTCTGCTAAGATGCACTGACTATGAAAAACCCATAAAGATAAGTTCCCTAAAGAAGAACTAGAGAACATCACAACCAGACATTTTTCAGTAACACTGACAAGTTTCAGCCCAAGAAAGACTGATAAAATATATTGACCTTAAATCTCCCTTTCCCTAGGGCTAATGATGCTGAGTCATCTCTTGTCTATCACAGCAAACCATCATCAACTTTATGTTGCATTTCCTGGAAGATATCTTCAAGATCAAGAACGCAATTCATTAAAGGAAAAGTCCTCATCTGAAGCAGCTTGGGCCATCAAGAGTTTCTGGCCATATATGGATCTTTTGGTTTACACAGTACATGAAAAAGAGCCTATCCAGGCATCTCTCATCCATAACACGGGATCTCCAGCTCAAGATTCCTCCTTGATCTCATCTTTCACATGGGGAAAGAGGTGACCTCTCAAACTGGCAGGTCTCAGATCATTAAGAAAAGAAATACCATCATAATTAAATAAATTGCATCCAGAAACCAAACAGGCAGCTAGCACAGATCAGAGAACAGTTTCCAAATTGATTTAAAAGTACAGCCCAAAGTAGAGCACATTACAGTAATCTAATCTTGAGGTGACAACAATGACTAGGGTTTTCAAAGGGGCCAAAGGGAGTCAGGCACCCAAATCCCAATGAATTTTAATGAGAGTGGGGCATTTAACTCCCTGAGGTCCTCTGCAATATCCCAATCAGCATGGACAACAGTAGCAGAGGTCACATCTGAAAGAAATAGTCACAGCCTCCTTCCCAGAGAGGTAGACAGAAGATTTTTATCCATCTCCATGAGATTTATCTATCAAAGTAACCAGAGCAGTCTCTGTGGCATGACCAGGTCCGTATCCACATTCAAAAGGGACAAAGAGATCTGAGTCAGCTAGATACTTTGAACTGTCTTGCAAAAACCTTCTTAATCATTTTTGATATTCTGACTTGCCTTGGAATTTAGAGACGCAGATTTACAAAGAATGGTTTATACTTCCAAATAATATTAATAAATACATACTTTCTATTAGAGCTGGTTGAAATCTTTCCATTATAGAAAAGTTTAAATAAAATGGTGAAAAAACTAATTTTTTTAAATCCATTACATTTTGAACAGGATTCTGAACCAAGTTTACTTTGTATGAATATAGCACGTCTCATCTGTATGTTTCTAAGAACTTTATGCAGGAAAATCTTTGTCCATTGTGCTTCATAATTCCTTCTATGTTGGCATAATTTTTTTTTTAGCATTTAATTTTCCAAATCCATAATGACACACACTTCCTATTTAAACTGGTCATTTTATCATAATCTAACCATATACAGGATGAGAGACTGAAAAATCTTCTTACCAAATGTTCTAATACCAAATTCTAAATTGTGGCATTACCACTGAGATGAAGAACTACCAGGATGATTAGAAATCTTTTATTTAGTTATAAATAAACCATCACAGAAAATTCTTAAGATAAAGACTAGGGTGGAGAGTGAGACTGATTCAGTCATATAAACTTATTTCCATGTCACACTTGAAATCCTATTTTTGATTTTTCCATAAATGTATCATCTCATTCACCTTTCTATTAAAACCAGTGGCATAGATTCTGATTTCAACTTAAACACCACAACCATAAATTTAATGGGATTTACAAACACAGTGAGGTACCTGGATTGGGACAGGGGGTTGGGGTGTGTGATAAATGAAGGGAGGGGGGTAGCTCCCTTTTATGGACACCCAACCAGCCAGTAGCTATAAAATCCCTCTTAGTAGCTGTTCTCTAATTGCTCTACCTGTTGCTCTTTTAAAATCTAGCAATAGCCTGAGTTCCCAGATGTATTTTCTTTCTTTTTTTTTTATTAATAAAATTTACCTTTTTTAAGAACAGAATTGGATTTTTGTGTCTTACGAGGTTTGTGCACATGTTGTTTAATTAGCTGGTGGCAACAGCTGATTCCCCCCGCCCCCCAGCTCTTCTCCGGGGGGTATGTGTGAAAGGGCTTGAGGATACCCCCCAGGAAGGAATTCCCAAGTGCGCCTTCCTGGGCTCTCAAAGGGGTTCTGCACTTGGGTGGTGGCAGCATCTACCAATCCAAGGTCAGAGAAAAGCTGTAACCTTGGGAGTTTAATACAAGCCTGGAGTGGCAAGTATTAATTTTTAGAATCCTTGCAGGCCCCCACCTTCTGCATTCAAAGTGCCAGATTGGGGAATCAGCCTTGACAGGGTGTAAGAGGGGGTGCGGGAAACAGGCTCTGGGAGGCAGTTTGGGTGCCGGCTCTGGGTTGGGGCAGTGGTCTGGGAGGGGGTGCAGGGGTTGGGCTCTGGGAGGGAGTTAGGGTGCTGGGTGCAGGCTCTGAGCTGGGACAGTGGGTTGGGGTGTGGAAGGGGGTGTGGGGTGCAGGCTCTGGGCTGGGGCAGGGGGCAGCGCTTACCTTGGGCGGCGCAGTACCTAAAGCAACTGTCACACACACCCCTCTGGCAGCGGCTCCTAGGGTGCAGAGTCGGCGCTTGGGGTGGGAGCAGCGTGCGGAGACACCCCACACACAGGAGCCACAGGGACATGCCTGTCGCTTCCGGGAGCGGCGTGGCATGGAGGGAAAGGAGGGAGGCAAAACAGACAGGGAGCTGCCTTAGCCCTGCTTCTGGCACGTCTCTGCGTGCCCCTTGGGAGGAGGGGGCAGCAGGTCTCCGTTCGCTGCCAGGGGTGGAGGCAGTGCGTGGAACTGCCTCCCCCTTACCAGGGGCGCGCAGAGACGTGCCAGCAGCCGGCCGCTTCCGGAAGCGGCATGGGGCCACTGGCCATGGCATGCAGGCAGCCTGCCTGCCTGAGCACTGCTGCGCCGCTGCAGGTTGTCAGATGAGATTTGTCCTGCATTTGGGGGGCCGGCTTGTGTTTGGGGGCCCCGTGACACTGCACGGTTTGTTTCATTGTAAATCTGCTCCTGAATGTTTGGGTTTTTGTGTATTTACATATATATGGGTAGTGGTCAACAATGTAATCAACAGTCTCTGACTATGTTGTATTCTGTTAATTCAGAGATCAAAAGTATATCTTAGCATTTAAATGAACCGTAAACACGGGATATCGCTGTATTCATCTCTCTTTGAAATGTATAGCCAATCACCTGCGGATGGTGAAAAACAGGCAATTGCCTTATGTTAATTCGTGTCGCTAAGTACCAGTGATGAACCTACTTCAAAGTCGCCCTGATTACCTATTGTAAGCCAAGGGACTCCAACCCGTCAAAGAAGGCTTGAAATTGTACAGAAGATCCCTGGATCCTGATCCAGTCATCTCAGATCTGCTTGAGGTTTCATGCAGGGGAAGCCTAACCCACAAGGACTGAGATCCCAGTTCTGACTGGACCACTCTGAAATATAAACATTGGACTATAACCTCTAAACTATTTCTTAAAGAACTCTTTGCATCTACAAAGCTCACCATCTCTGCTATAAATCTAAACCTCAAAATTGAACTCATGTCTGTATGTATATTGATTTTTTAACCATACTCTCTTTTCTTTTTAAATAAATTTTAGATTAGTTAATAAGAATTGGCTGTAAGTGTGTATTTGGGTAAAATCTGGAATATTCATTAACCTGGGAGGTAATGTGTCCGATCCTTTGGGATTGGTAGAACCTCTTCTTTTATATGATGAAATAAGATTTTCATTAATCCTCATCATATCTGACTTGGGTAATTAGGTGGAGGGCTGAGGCTGGGTAACTTTAAGGGAACTGTGTTTTGGACTTCTGAGTAACCAGTGAGGTGTAACAGAAGCTGTTTAGTGCTGGCTTGGTAAATCTAAGTATTGGAATATCCACCAACTTTGGGGATTGTCTGCCCCATTCTTTGCAGTTCACCCTAATTGAGTGACCTCAGCTGGCTCCCCCGGGACCCTGGTCGCACCTTGTGTTCGTATTCAGATCCCAGGAAAAAACCCTCAGTCCGCCTGGCTCAACTCCTATTGGCCTTGCACATGGCTTTGGGCAGTAGCTCTTATTGTTTCAGCTATCTATTCCATAATGGAGTTTAATTGCTTTTTACATTGACCCTAAAAGAAGGGTGGTTGTCTTGCCTACCAACTTCAATGAGTTTTCACCCAACTTCTGGCATAACACCACAGATTTTTTTCAGTTTTGTGGTATCGAAGTTCTATGGGAATGGGAGTATCAAAAAAACACACATATTAAAGACATCTTTATGATGAAACATTCTGATTTTGGCCAAACCTTTCATCAGCTCCCCTTCTTCTACTGTCACGAGTGCACAGAGATAGCAGCAAAAGGCATATGTGAACATTGGCTGGTTTTAACCAGCAGGCATTAGCTTGTAACAAAAGTTCTTTGCTGCTCCTGAGGTAATGTTTTTCCACTGCATTTGTTAAAACATGACTAAAACAATAGAGTGGCAAAAGAATAGTCGGTGGCTTTACAATGTTTGAGAAGCTCCTTTTGGTTCCTTTCTGGGATTCCAAAAATACATGTTTTTGCTCCTCTGGCGTATCATAAATATGCCGATTTCCAGTACAGGAATTGCAATACTGTGCATATTTCATCAGAGAAACTATTCACATAAAAAAAGTTGTTTTCTCTGAACCAGCAACTATTTTCCACAAAAATGTGTTATTTTATTATCCCCCAGAGAAAGTCCGGTGAATGTCCAATTTGTATGCCAAGAAATGCACTCACAATAACCAAGGCAACTTCAAAGCAGAAGGAAAAGGCATACACAATAACTCAAATTTGTTATTTTTGTCCACTCATACACTTTTATTTTGTTTTTTATTGCTTTGATTGCATCTTTATACACACAAACATACTGTTCGCATTTTGCATACATGCTTTATGACCATTTTGTATTTTTCTCCTCTGCTACAATAGTCAGACTAACTCTGCTTTTTATTTAAGATCATAAATAGCAAATGGGTAACATATTGTCTCCTTTGGTTCTTGTCTTCAAATACAGACCCTAGTAATGGCTCCCTGACCTTTCAAATATTTTACAAAATACATGAAATGAGAGCATGGTAAATCCACTTGTAAGTTGTCATCAATTTCTGAGGAAAAATAACCCCAAAACTAAGCTTTTTGGTTTTTGGGAGGGGAGGCGGGGGAAGAGGGGTGGGAAGTTGAGTTTTTTTGTTTTTAGATTCTAGCCTGTATGTTTGTGATGCTAACCTTCCATATGAGAACCAATACAGGACTGTTTTAGGGTTAAATTCTGCAAGAGGCTGAGCACTTTGGCCCCAATTCAACAAAACACTTTAAGCAGTTGAGTAGTAGCACTGAATTTCCAGCATTGGCTTCAATGGGACTACTCACATGCTTAAAGTTAAGCACATGCTTATGTGCTTTGCTGGATCAGGGCCAGAGTGCTCAGGACCTTGCACATCCATTCCTTATGGAGTCTTCAGACAAATCTAGTGACTCTGCTATTGCTTATTGATTTTCCAAGCAGCAGCACAGCGAAACTGACAAAACTGGCCAATTTCACAACTGCTGGCAGTGTTCAGTACAGCACTGATATGCTGCTGTACTGAACACTGATAAGGTGCATGCATGGAATGGAGTTTGTTGGTATGCACCCCAGATTTTACCCCAAGTCTAAGTCAAAAATGCACAAGTTCTGCATCTGTATTGAGAGGACAGCAAAGGGTCATGTGTGCAAGTGTATATTTGTGTATGCACACATTCTAAATAGGCGGGGATCGGAGGGCACATGCCCACCTCAACTTCTCCAGTGGTTGTACCTATGCTTGCCTACCACAATCTCTTCTTCCTCTAGATTGCCTGTGGCAACAAGTTTTCTGTTACCTGCTCTTGCCTACCCTAATGGCGATCCGTGTTGCCTTTGTGCTGCTGGGCTGTTGCCAAGCAGCCCCTTTTACAGAACAGTTGTGCTGTTCATTCTGAATTCTGCAGCACTCCAACTCCTGGAGTCCCAAAGATCATTTGATTTGAAACAATCCAGAATTCATAACATGCAATACATTTGCGCTGTATTGAGAGCAGCCAGCTGGGAGTAGCACAGATTCGGCTGGCCCCTGCACCCTCTTTTAATGGTAGAGCTCACTGGTGGGCAGCAGTTGCTCTACTCACCTGCATACTTAAGCTATAGTTTCTGTCAGGGTGCTCCTCATTTTGCCACCATATGCAGGGCTGTTGTCCTACCTGACTGCCTATTTGCCTACCCACAATACCATGTCTACTTTGAGTTTACAGTGGGTCTCCATTCAGGTAAAGAGCTGTGAAATACACAGTTGTTTCAGCTGCAGGTTGGTTATTATGCCTCCCAATAAAAACAATTATTCCAGAGCATTTATATAAAGTAAGTACAATACTTGTCAGCACCACTTTTCCTACTAGTGCATTGTTATTTACAGTAGTACTTTCCTTTTTATATAACATCACTGATCTATTCATGAACAGTCTGACTATTTAAAAAAAAAACTTCAAACAACAATGTTCATATATAATATGCAAAAAAGTGTAGTGATTATATATTTATGGATGTAATTCACAAAGTATTGAAGTGAACAGGCTGAAACAACTTCTGTTTCACTGGAAAATTATTTCACTGGAAAATTATACTTAATTCATAGGCAATTTTTAATTGTACCTACTGCACAGACTCAGTCAGTCAAAAAGTTCAGATGTTTAACATCTGTGACATTCTAGTCTATAAAGTTGTATACAGCAGCTGCAGACAAAGTTTAACTGCTATATATTCATTATGCTTAATCTTGTGCTCTACAATTGTACTGGCTTAATACTATAACCCTTTTTCATCCTTTTTTTTTTGGTAAATGCTCTGATCATAATTAGGCATAGCATCTGAGACCCGCATTACACATAACTGCTTACAGGAATACAATAACGTTTCAGTAATTTTTTTGCTAACATATCACCATCCATTCTGTCTAACCAGCTTACTACTCTATAGAAAGCTTCTTACATATTTTACAGGTTTCACAGTCATCAGAGGGACTTAAGGTAAAAGTAAAAAAACATAAAAATTAATTGATAATGTTGTGAACATGCTGATACAAATGAATGTAACACATGAAAATAAAACTCCTCAATTATAAAGATCATTTACCCCAGCATAATGGCTATTGCATTAATTTTCCTAAACATTTATTAGTCTGCTGAAGATATAAATACACTGTAGAATAATTGCCTACATTTTCTTTTTTGCAGAGAGTTGGACTTGGTGACCAGAACATACTAGGCATGAATGGTCCTGATTGCTGGAAACCTTCTATGACAAGGATTAAGTATTCATAGTTATGGAATGTCAGATTGTAATAAACAAATTCCCCCAAAGCTGGTGTTTCCCCCAACTTCATTTTTCTCTTTAGTCAGAACAGAAGTTTAGACAAGGATTGACAAAGCTACAATAGTACTAGGGGAACCAAAACAAAAACTCCTCCTCCTCCCCAAATTGCAATAGAAACACTTTACATGGTAATCATTTCTATCATTTCAAGCATTACAATGCTGCTCAAACATCAGTGTCAAAAAGTGAATCAGTAGTAGTATGTTCACCAAAAGATTCCAAGGCCTGGTCTACACTAGGAGGTTATGTCGACTTTAGCAGCGTTAAATCGAATTAACTCTGCACCCGTCCACACAACGAAGCTATTTAGTTCGACATAGAGGTCTCTTAAATTAGATTTCTGTACTCCTCCCCAACGAGAGGAGTAGCGCTAAATTGGACATGGCCATGTCGAATTAGGGTAGGTGTGGATGGAAATCGACGCTAATAGCTCCGGGAGCTATCCCGCAGTGCACCACTCTGTTGACGCTCTGGACAGCAGTCCGAGCTCGGATGCTCTGACCAGCCACACAGGAAAAGCCCCGGGAAAATTTGAATTCCTTTTCTTGTCTGGGCAGTTTGAATCTCATTTCCTGTTTGGACATCGTGGTGAGCTCAGCAGCACTGGCAACGATGCAGAGTTCTCCAGCAGAGGTGACCATGCAATCTCAGAATAGAAAGAGGGCCCCAGCATGGACTGATCAGGAAGTCTTGGATCTGATCGCTATGTGGGGCGATGAGTCCATGCTTTTGGAGCTGCGATTGAAAAGACGGAATGCAAAGATCTACGAGAAGATCTCAAAAGCCATGACGGAGAGAAGATACAGCCGGGATGCAATGCAGTGCCGCGTGAAAATCAAGGAGCTGAGACAAGCGTACCAGAAGACCAAAGAGTCAAATGGACGCTCCGGATCCCAGCCCC
This sequence comes from Chrysemys picta bellii, assembly GCF_011386835.1. NCBI lineage: Eukaryota > Metazoa > Chordata > Testudines > Emydidae > Chrysemys > Chrysemys picta. The sequence continues at coordinate 25,226,824 of NC_088797.1, read as the reverse complement.
AGACATGCGTTTCTACAAGGCACTGCATTCCATTCTAGGTGCGACCACCACCACTACCCCACCACTGACCGTGGACTCTGAGGATGGGATATTGTCGATGGCCACTTCCTCGGAGATGTTAGCGGATGGGGAAGATGAGGAAGGTGATGAGGAGGACGAGGCAGTCGACAGCGCTTACAACGCTGATTTCCCCGACAGCCAGGATCTCTTCATCACCCTCACAGAGATCCCCTACCAACCATCCCCAGGCGTTAACCCGGACCCTGAATCAGGGGAAGGATCAGTCGGTAAGTGTTTTAAACATGTAAACATTTATTTTGAACAAAACAGGAATATTAACAATGGGTTTTTCATGATTTGTTTGCCCTAGGCACTTAACGTTTTAGTCCTTGGCAGTGCAACTACTGCAAAAGAATCTAACAATGTTCGGTTTATCATGATTAGTTTGCCCTAGGCGCTCTACTTTTTAGTCCTTGCCAGTGCAGCTACTGGAAAAGAAGGTCTATATGTCCGGGGATAGAGATGAAATCCTCATGGGACATCTCCACGAAGCTCTCCTGGAGGTCATTGGAAAGCCTTTGCATGAGGTTCCTGGGGAGAGCGGCCTTATTGTGTCCTCCGTGGTAGGAAACTTTTCCGCGCCAGGCTATCATCAAGTACTCTGGGATGATTGCCTTGCAGAGCATGGCAGCATACGGCCCTGGTTTTTGCTGGCTTTCACGCAGCACGCGTTCTTTCTCGGTCTCAGAAATCCTCAGCAGAGTGATGTCGCTCATGGTGACCTGCTTAGAATTAGGGGAATGTTACTATTGGGACTGCTTGCCTGTTCCTTTACAGAACTGTCACCGGCGGTTTACAGCCACGCGGTGGAGGCGGGAGAGGGGCAGCATACAAGGATCTTTCCCGGGGACAGCCGCGAGGGGGTGGGACAGGAGTAGAGTTCATGCTTGCCGGATTGCCGGCAGCAGGAACTGGCCAACGCTAGGAGCATTGCTTTGAATGTGAAAGGAGGGCACTGCTATAATTTAAGTTTTAAGCAGCCAAAAGTCTACGGCTTACCATGTCAGCCTGCTACCCGAATTCCACTGTCCTGCCCCACTTGTCTGATCTCCACTGCAAGACCCCAGGCACTGAATGCGAAGGCCGAAAATTCGACCTTGTCCTGAGTGCGCATGTGATAGGTGCTGTGCATGGTCTTGTTCACAGAGAAAGACTATGTTCATTGTTCACAAAAAATTATCTTTGTGAGGAATTCACTCCCTTTTTCCTATCCCACAGCTGCGACTGTCACCCGACCTACTCTGGCATCCCCCTCCCAGAGGCTGGCGCAGATTAGCCGGAGAAAGAAAAGGACACGGGACTACATGTTCTCAGAACTTATGGGCTGCTCCCGAGCCGAGGCAGCCCAGCAGACCCAGTGGAGGGAGAACATGTCTCAATACCAGCGAGCACACTGCGAACGGGAGGAGAGGTGGCGGCAGGAAGACCAGCAGGCGACTCAAACGATGCTTGGACTAATGAGGGAGCAAATGGACACGCTCCAGCGCCTTGTGGATGTTCTGCAGGACCGGAGGCAGGAGGACAGAGCCTCGCTGCAGTCTCTCTCTAACCGCCCTCCTCCGCCACAAAGTCCCATACCCCCCTTACCCAAAGTCCCAAGAAGGAGGGGCAGCAGGGGCCGTGAAAACTGTCACTCCACCCCTGCAGACTGCTCAAGTACCAGAAGGCTCTCATTCGCAAAAATTTGATAAGTCCTTTCCTTCCCGCCTCACCCAAGCCCCCGTCCCAGTTTCATCCCCTAACTGTGTAGTTGCTAATAAAAGATACGTTTCTGTTAATTACTGTTTCCATCATGTTCTTTTAGGGGAGAGTGTATTTGAAGGGGGAGAAAGGGGGTTGATAATTGGAGAGGACAGTCACCTTTACCAGGGTACAGACACGGGGGCAGGTTCAGCAGAAGGTCACACACACATTGCAGTCACTAGGCACCCTGGTCAGTCTGGGAGGTGGTTTTCATGTTCTGTGAGGGGGGGCTATGTGATTTTGTGGCGGAGGAAGGCGGTTAGAGATCTTATGCAGCGGTCCTTATCCTGGATCACAGAGCCACGCAGCAGGGGATCTGTAACCGTCCTCCCCCGCCACAAAGTCACATAGCCCCCACACACAGAGTCCCAAAAAGGAGGGGTGGCAGGCTCCGTTGAAACAACCAGTCCACCACTGCGGACCGCTCTAGGAGCAGGAGCCTGTCATTCCTCAAGTTTAGAAGCATTGTTTCCATCACTACACCCGCTCCCCACCACAGTCTGCGTCCCAGTTTCAACACTTTACCACGAAATCCGTAATAAAGAAAACGGTGTTCATTAACAAAGTTCCATTTATTTTATTTTTAAACGTGTGTTGGAAGGTGGGGGGTGAACGGGGTATGTAGCTGGAGAGGATAGTCAACATTAACTGGGTAAAGAAACGGGGGCAGGTTCAGCTTCTCTTTAAACAAACTTAATAGTCACAGGTTACCCTGCTCACTCAGGAACCTAGCTTTCAAAGCCTCCTGGATGCACAGCGCGTCCCGCTGGGCTCTTCTAATCGCACGGCTGTCTGGCTGGGCGTAATTAGCAGCCAGGCTATTTGCCTCAACCGCCCACCCCGCCATAAAGGTCTCCCCCCTTGCTCTCACAGAGATTGTGGAGCACACAGCAAGCTGCAACAACAATGGGGATATTGGTTTCGCTGAGATCAGAGCGAGTCAGTAAGCTTCTCCATCTCCCCTTGAGATGTCCAAAAGCACACTCCACCACCATTCTGCACTTGCTCAGACGGTAGTTGAAGAGTTCTTTTTCAGTGTCCAGGGCGCCTGTATAGGGCTTCATGAGCCAGGGCATTGGGTCCCCGAGGATCACTATAGGCATCTCCACATCCCCAACAGTTATTTTCTGGTCTGGGAAGTAAATACCTTCCTGCAGCCGTCTAAACAGACCAGAGTTCCTGAAAACACGAGCGTCATGAACCTTGCCCGGCCATCTGACGTTGATGTTTGTAAAACGTCCCCTATGGTCCACCAGTGCTTGCAGCACCATTGAAAAGTAGCCCTTTCGGTTAATGTACTGGCTGGCCTGGTGGTCCGGTCCCAGGATAGGGATGTGAGTTCCATCTATAGCCCCACCGCAGTTTGGGAATCCCATCGCGGCGAAGCCATCTATGATGACCTGCACGTTTCCAAGGGTCACTACCTTTGACAGAAGTAGCTCAACGATTGCGTTGGCTACTTGCATCACAGCAACCCCCACGGTAGATTTGCCGACACCAAAGTGGTTCGCGACTGACCGGTAGCTGTCTGGCGTTGCAAGCTTCCAGAGGGCTATGGCCACTCGCTTCTGGACAATCAGGGCTGCTCGCATCTGGGTGTCCTTGCACTTCAGGGCAGGGGACAGCAACTCACAAAGTTCCAGGAAAGTTCCCTTCCACATACGAAAGTTTCGCAGCCACTGTGATTCATCCCAGACCTGCAGCACTATGTGGTCCCACCAGTCCGTGTTTGTTTCCCAGACCCAGAATCGCCGTTCCACAGCATAAACATGACCCATTGCCACCATGATGTTCACGGCACTGGGTCCCGTGCTTTGTGAGAGGTCTGTGCCACTCTCAGACTTCATGTCCTCACCGCGCTGCCATAGCCTCCTCGCCCGATTTCTCAGCATCTGCCTCTGGAAAAGGTGGATGATAAGGTGCGAGGTGTTGACAACGGCCATAACTGCAGCGATGGTCGCAGCGGGCTCCATGCTCGCAGTGCTGTGGCGTCTGCGCTGTCACTCACCAGAAAAGTGCGCGAACTGATTGCCCGCCAGCGCTTTCAGGGAGGGAGGGTGGGAGTGACGGTTGGATGACGACAGTTACCCAAAACCACCCTTGACACATTTTTTTTCCCCAGCAGGCATTGGGGGCTCAACCCAGAATTCCAATGGGCAGCGGGGACTGCGGGAACTGTGGGATAGCTGCCCACAGTACACCGCTTCTAATGTCGACGCTTGCCCCGTTAGTGTGGACTCACAAAGTCGAATTACTGTCCTTAGTGTGAATACACACATTCTCTTAATATCGATTCCACATATTCGCTTTAAGTAAAATCGAACTACTCTCATAGTGTAGACATACCCCAAGAGTTACCCAAGTAAAGGAGTAAAATGCAACTCTTTATCAACACATCAAATCAACAAATGCTATTGAATGCAGCAAGTTCCATTATACACTTATTGTTATTAGCTTCTAAAACTAACGGCCTCAGTTTTCAGAAGTGACTACTGATCTGGGTCCCTTAATTATTATTAATGTAAAAGTATTTGACACAATTTCTTTACCAACAATGTGGAAAAAATGTTTGACCTGGTCTCATTGTGAAATCTAGAGTGTTAAAATAATTCTAATAATTTAGTTGCCACACATTCAGCAGAACAAACAATATTTTTAAAGGTGATATGAGATTGGTATTCTGGCTGTCAACCAACTCAATCCTTAATATAAGCAAACTTTAGCCTTTGTAAACTTTTTTTTTAAAAGCTTAAAGATCCCAAATCAAACTAAGACCAAAATCAATAATAATGAAAAACCAAATTCTGCCATCTGATACATACATTCTGCTCTCCTTTGGGCTAAATTTCACATTCTTTATTCAAATTTCCCATTGAAGTCAAAGAACATTTTGACTGAGTAAGGAATGCCTTTATTTGGGTCAGAGACAGATCTCATCTTATAGGAAATTTACCAGAAATGAAGAAATCTGAATACAGTTGATCATTAAGGAAATCACTTTTGTAATCTTTAAAAACAGAAAAGGCTACTTAAGGATCGTAACAGTCATGGTGAACTTGCTAAATATACTAAATTGTCAAGATATACTCCCTCTATGTTCGTGTTTAATTTGAATGAGAAAAAGAAAAAAGAAAAAGGACATTTGCCTTCAAGACTGTTTCTTCGTTACATATAGTTTGTGCTGGTATGTTCAGCACATATTTGTATGTTATGTACATATTTGCTGCTATATTGAATAAAAATAGATAATAAAGGAAATGTTAGTCCTCCATACTTCAGTAAGATACTATTCAGAAACAGACTGAAACCATGCAAGAGTAAAAAGGGAAGAGACAAGGGGACATAGCCAGCATTGTATAAATTCTTTCAATAGAGTGCTCCTGGGTTTTATTTATTTAGGAATAAAGAGAGAATAATGTAACATAGCCCTGAGAGAAATAACACATGCCACTACTCTAGATAATACCAGAGTCAAGCATCTGTCTGTCCTAAAACAATCATATGATGGATTAATAGTGGATTAAGGACAGTCACCTTATAATAAAATCTGAATCCAGATGGGGCACTGACCTCCAGTATGATTAGGGAATTATTAAGAAGTCATGCATAATTCAAACATATTGCATATACCCTACTGGCCAAGGCTAACAGTATCTCTAACATTAGCAGGTAACAGACGCGAATTTAATAGAACAAAAAAGGCAGAAACAATATATATTTTAATTATCTCAACTCTGATAAGCAGAGATAAAAGTAATCCCCTTTAATCTTTTAAGTCTGGCTTGCCATACCTTAGCAATCAAATACTAACTTTATTATTAGGTTTAATTAGGTCAAATAAATTTTCAGCTATATTGACTCAAATATGTAATATGTGTTCTCTTTGAGCACTAAAAGCAATAAAAATTAAGGAACTTGGATAGGATGCATGTAAATTACATATAAACCTGGATAACTTTCTGTTCATATTTCATAATGGGACACATTTTATTAACATTCGAACATAAAATAAAACTTCTAAACGGATCCATAGATAAGAAGTCTTCTCTAGTTCAGAACCTGCTAAAACACTACTTTCTTTTTAAGGTTATTATCAGCAATGATAACTGTTATGCTACCCAAAGAACAAACAAGTAACTTTTCTAATGCACAATAACTACCTTTCATAGGGAATTTTACAATGGTTTTGACATTATGAAGTACAGTAAAATTCATGCTATTAGTATCCACTCACTATAACCATACACAACTTCAAAGACAGCTTTATGACAATGCTCATGATGTATATGAGGGCAAATTTTCAGAAGAGTTTTGCTCCCATTTAGGCATGAGGATAAGTAGCCAGATTTGCAAAAGAGCTCAGCATATTGGATGCTGACCTATTCTGAAAATCTGGGGTCAAATGTGGGGCTGGTTTGTAATACTCGCTGTGGGGGCCAAGCATAGTGCTACAAGCTACTATCCATTTTACAGAGGGCGTAAGTGAGGCATAGAGAGGTTAAGTGGCTTGCCCAAGGTCACCCAGTAGGCCAGTAACCGACCTAGGAAACAACCCATGTCTCCAGAATCTCATTTCAGTGCTCTATCCATGGGCCACAGTACTCTGAAGAGAAACATTGCACTATGAATTTAAGAATGCACAATATTCAGTGTGCATTGTTTTTGATACATAGCCATTGTATCATCCATCACTGTAGTATGGGAGCTTATCAGGAAGTTAAGGATAACTAACTAATAAATTGCTTTGCTGATAGATTCCATGCAGGTTTACAGCACAAGCTAGGTCCAACAAGATTCTAATGCTCAAAAGCACCTTGATACAGCAATAGTGGACAGAAATGTGGAAAGGAACAGGACACCAGAGGCAGGGCCGCCTAAAGGGGGGGGCAAGTGGGGCAATTTGCCGCAGGGGCCCCCATGAGAGTTTTTCGGGGCCCCTGGAGTGGGGTCCTTCACTCGCTCCGGGGGCCCTCGAAAACTCTTGCGGGTCCCGGGCCCCCAGAGCTTCTTCCGCTCCGGGTCTTCAGCGGCAGTTTGGCAGCGGGGGGGGGGGTCCTTCCGCCCCGGGACTCGCCACCAAAGTGCCGGGTCTTCAGCGGCAATTCGGCGGCGGGGGCCCCCTGAATCTTCTGAGCAGCCCTGACCAGAGGACTCCTGAGAGACACTTTAGGGCATACTTATAGAATGCAGAGGCATAATAACTCCACAAACAAAAATACATTTAGGACAGATGGAAGAATCATGAGGACAGGCCCTTACTATGATGAATGAACTTGATCCATCCCAAGCCTAGGATCATAAGACTATTATAGCTACTTAGCCTGATGATCCATTCCAAACGGTGAATTAAAATGCTTTCAATTTTCTTTCTTATTCTTATAGGACAAAAAGGGGAGAAGCAACGATAAACTGAGACAAACTGGGCTCTTTGGAATTAATGAGCCTTCTGATTTTGTTAAATGTATTTCACATACAGCTTGAAATATTGCTTCATCCCTCCAAAAACACCTACTAGCCAAGGTAGCAGCAATACCCATGAGTTACAGCAGACCATAGTTACTATTGCTAGCAGTGAAGGGCAGCATACCCATTGCTCTTTTTTAGGCTGAAAATGGTCAATACCAGTGTTATCCAACACCCATCGGCATGCTGCTCTTGTATCTTTATAGCAAAAGGGTAAATTTCAAGAGACTTTTAAATTACTGAGGGCTTGTCTACATTACCACACGGCGTTGATTTAAGATACAAGATTCAGCTATGGGCATAGGGTAGCTTAAGTCGATGTACTTAGATCTACTTACCATGGTGTATTCACTGTGGTAAGTCGACAGCTGACGCTCTCCCGTCGACTCCGCTTGCACTTCTCGTTCTGGTGGAGTACCGGAGTCGACAGGAGAGCGCTCAGCGGTCGATTTATCGCATCTATACTAGAGGCAATAAATCAACCCCCGCTGGATCGATTGCTGCCCGCCAATCTGGCGCGTAGTGTAGACAAGCCCTCAGAAGCTAAAGATCCTTAAATGTCAGACACATTGTACCATTTGTCACCATAACAAGACCCCCAACTACCATTCAGAGTTCCCCCTTTTACAATAGTAATTGGGCTCACATTCCCTAGCTTTGTGTGTTCCGCACTCAAATATTAGATTACAGTTCCCACCGCTGTCTGGCTTATTACTGGATAGCCAAACTGATGAGTGCAACACGGTCTGAGATTGTATTCAAAGACTTTTCTTCCCACTGAGACTATTGAGAAAAAAGCCCTGCTCCCATGTAATACAGTAACTCCTCACTTAAAGTCGTCCCGGTTAACACTGTTTTGTTATTAAGTTGCTGATCTATTAGAGAACATACTTGTTTAAAGTCGTGCAACGTTCCGTTATAAGGTGCTTTGGCTTGCCCCATTCCGCCCGCTTGGCGCTCCTGCCAGGGAGTGGGGTCGGGGCACGGGGCTTGCCCCACTCTGCCCACCCGGCATTCCAGCCAGGGAGTGGGCAAGTCCCCGACCCCACTCCCCGGCAGGAGCACCCCGTAGAGTGGAGCAAGCCCCCACACCCCGACCCCACTATGACCTACCCCAAACAAGCTGCACAATCATCATTGGTGAGTACAGTATTAAATAGTTCGTTTAAAATTATTTAAAACTTATATTGTATATGTATACGTCTTTTGTCTGGTGAAAAAAAATGTCCCTGGAACCTAACCCCCCCCCATTTACATTAATTCTTATGGTGAAATTGGATTCGTTTAACATCGTTTCACTTAAAGCAATATTTTTCAGGAACATAACTACAACGTTAAGTGAGGAGTTACTGTATATGTGACAAAGTTCAGGAAGTCGTGAGAAGTCGTTTGCTGATCTTATTTGTGAGTGACAAAGGTGACTGAATTTAGATGGATAAGTTCACACATCTAGCAATAGAATGGGTTTAGGGGAGGAATATCCAGGATGCAGAAGGGGTGGTGGATTGAAAACTGGGGTGATCAGGAAGGAAGGTGTGTGAATGGCAACAGCAATAGTGGACAGAAATGTGGAAAGGAACAGGACACCAGAGGACTGCTGAGAGACACTATATGCCACAGATAGCATGAAGAGGCATAATAACTGCACAAACAGAAATACAGAATGCAGAGGATTGAGGAGAGGCACCATCTAATGGTCTGAACACAGAATGGAAATAGAGAACTCCTGAATTCTCAACCTGGCTCTACCACTGACTCACTGCATGACCTTGGAAGATTGAGTTAGCTCTCTGCTTCAGTTCCCTTATTCATAAAAAGAATTCTCTCTCTCAGGTTTTTATGAGCCAGTTTAGTTAGACAATGTTTATAAAATACTTAGAATATGTAAATCATTATGTAAACCCGATTATTATATAATCAATTAAATGGGCAGAGCTATGCCCATGTACGGGTATGGTTCACAGGACCCATGCACAAACAAGTTAAGGCCTTTCTGTACAGACAGATGTGATTTGTTGAGATAGAAGCATGTTGGATAATTCCCATATTTCTTCATATGCAGATTTCTGAGTGTAATAGCCTTATACATGCATGTATCCACTCACAGAATTTTGTTGTTACAGCCTGCTGGCCACATGTATCACAGGTATATCTAACTACATGACATTGAGGGCTGATGCTCCCAAAGCTGGCAATAAAATATGCCATGAGTGCCCGCCTGCATGAGTTACTACTTGATGTTACCAATCCATGGAGCACTCCTATCCCAATCCAGTCCATGAAACAAGTACAAAAGGTGTTTAAAAAAACCAACATCATGATTTGGCCACAATCCTCCTTATGACAAATCAGCAGAGCTGCAAGCAATGCTTCCTGTGAGAATGAAAGGAAACTCTGCCTTCATGACTGACTATTCAGTGGGAGACAGGTGGTCTGGCACTGGTAAGAGGCATTAAAAAATTAAAAACCTATTTTTATAAAGGGATACTGCTTGTGGACTGATATAGATGTAAGCTGGCAAGAGACCCAGCCATCTGCAGCACAGATTCTGCTATCCACTTTATGGAACAGGAGTGACTCCAGGTTTTTAAGAAGTTTAACACCCCTATTTAGATAAGGTTTTTTTCTGGATAGATTTAGACTTGGGGAATAACATCATTTACTCTAATTTGGAGACTGAGAGAAAAAGCAAGAGAACTTCAGTGTAAGGAGTACAAATGCTTGTAAATTTAGAGATGGATCAGTGAGCACAGATGAACATAAACCTAGCCAGCCAACCAGTGATCGCAACCTGTAGCTTATGGAGCTTCAGTATAATAACAGCTAACTGTCCAGCAGGCAGAATCTCATGTAAATTGCTCCATAATTCTGCGTAGCGGGAAGAGCTGCACAGGAAAGTTTAATATGTTTAATTATTAAATGCATGTCCAGTTAGGATTCATTATCTTGCTTATTATTACAGAATCTGAGATTTACTTTCTGTAGAACAGTAAAAATAATAGATAGCTAGAAAGTAATCAGCTGCCCTCAAGATCTCTAGATACCACAAAGAAGCATTTATGTTGTCCCTGCAGATTATCCTTTGGTGCTGGATAGTGGTACAGCCAGTGCCATGCAGGAATTGAAACCTGATTCTTTCATGGCTATGTGGCTCATGGCCTTAGAAACAGATTTTTTGAATTCTACAGAAGAAACTTTGCCTCCAGCCCTGTACCTTACACAACCTAGATGTAATAATATTAGGCAGAATCACTATGTCCTGTTGTGATATACTGGGTAAATCATTATTCTTAAAACACACAACTTCTGCTGATGTTTATTGGGTGGATCAGAGGGTGTAATGGGGGAATGCCTAGTGGGACACCACACCACAGTGGCAACTACTACTTCATATGAAAAAAGTGAACAAATTCTATGGAGTTATCATAGAATGTGACATAGGAAATAATTTTGGGCAATTGTCTCACAAGATTCACATTTTTTCTGCTCCTTTGTGATTAACATTTTATAAATAGATTGTTATTTATTAAACATTTTGCTAATATATTGTGCTAATATTGGTTTATAATGGCAATATATAAAATTCATTTAATGGCAAAACTGCATTCTAAACCAAGGAAAAACATAGTTTGAATAGAGGTTCAGTTTAAATTGCCCTTCTACCCCACTCCATATCCCAACTCCTTCCTCAATAATTTTGCATCATTACAATTTTACTTCAAATAAATTAACATATAAAAACATCTTCCTTGATAGTCATAGTACTTGTTTTCAATTTGTTTTACTTTTTTTCCAGTATAAAAATCATATTAACTGGTAAATTAAAATATATATTTTAGGTAGAAATATATATGATATTGTAGGCAATGGGCATAATGTTTTGTAAATCTAAAAAATTAGTAATAAAGACCCATTGGTAAGCAGCTATGATGGGGGAAAAGTTAATTTCAATTGCTAATAGCCTAATAGGATTTATGCTGTTATGAAATAGTGGTTTTTTATGTTCTGCGATTTCATCTTACAGCTGATTCTTTACACAATTGTTAATTCTGTCCCCACAACTTCAGTGAAAACCTGACTGCAAATATGTTGCTTTAGAGGTTGACTTGATATCTATTACTCTAATACATCTATTTCTATTTTTGTTTATATTATAAACTCTTCAAAGCAATGACCATCTTTGTGTTTCCATACCACAGTGTGGCCCAAATCCAGGTTGGAGCCTTTGGGCACTAGCCCAGTGCAAATAAATAGTAAGTGACTAGCTGCCTGTTGTATGCCAGGTATATTATATCATGCCAGTGTGGTGATATACCATATAACAGATGGATATGTCCTCAGTGAGATCACCCGCTATCAGGGGAGTAGAACAATGAAACCCCAGGGCTAGGGATATAGAAACTGCATACAAGTAATGCCTATTATTAATTTAGATTCTAAATGTTGTAATTATCTATTATTTTTACTGTTCTACAGAAAGTAAATCTCAGATTCTGTAATAATAAGCAAGATAATGAATCCTAACTGAACATGCATCATTTCCCATTTGACTGGCAGAACAAGTCATCAGAAAGAGCACAGGACTCTTTCCCAATTTGTTGCAAGCATGAAAAGCTGACAATAGAGGACCCTGTTCTAAACAGATATGTGACAACCATGGACCAAACCCTTACCCAAACCTAAAAGTGGGGTTTCAGGTTTGAGATTGCCTATCAGACCAATTTACCACAGATTACTGCTATGACAGACCCTGCGCCCCTCTGCTAGAATCAACAGGACTCATATTTGATTCTGAGACACAACTCTCAGAGCCAGAACCAAACAAACCCTGAGACAAATGATAACTGATGAGGGCAAGAGGTCAATAGCTGAGTAGGGAACTGCTCTGGTTTAGTGAAGGACAGTGCAGAGAGAAGAATCTAAAGGGACATTGGACAGCAAATACATTTTAAGGCTTGTTTTAATGTACCATAATGGCATTTAACCACAGCAATGAATTCAGGGTGGCAGAGGAATGGGGTGACAAGCTTGATGCTATGCCAAGTAAAAAAAAAAAAAAAAGGTAGATGACTGGACACACTGTCTCTTCTCCAAGATAGATTTGGGATCACTGCCCCCTATACCCTCATGGGACAGTCAGCAGCTGGCATGCAAATGTTCTATGATTGACAAAGATGTTATCACCTCAGTATGAGTCTCACAGCAGCCCTGCAAGAAAAATTACCTCTAACAGTACTGAGTTCTTGCAAAAGTGACACTTCCTCTCTACCCTTGCAAAAGCAGAACTACGTTTAGGAATGCCGCCTGCAACTGTCTACAGGATGCCCTCTGGCCATCTGCAGTAGAGGTCATAAATCACAAGCAAGTAAACATAAGAAAAAGTCACCCTAGCTTACCCCCCACTGATATTAACCTTGATGATATGTTAGGAGATAGTGTGAATTTAGTAATTCCTTGGGAAATGTTTTCTGTCCATGATTTCTGCAAGATATCTTCCCAGATAGATTGGATAAATCATTTTCAGTCTATTATACATGAACTAAACAATAATTCTGTTGACTATATGTAGTGTGCAATTGATCATTAACAGGGTGCCGGGCTCAAGGATCCTGCAAGGAATGCAGGTATACTATGCTGAGCTACTTTGATACCAGAATTGAATCCTGCAGGTATGTACAATATAACTACCCTAACCTTTAGTAGGTGGATTTAATTAGTTCCAGTTAAAAAAGAAAAGAAAACTAGGGTCTGTGACAGTGAGGTCCTGTATGGAAAACTAGAACAGCCAGTCTTGGAGAGAAAATTCAGGCTGAAGTTTATGTTACATGGTTATTATTTAATTTAGCAATAAAGCCTAACCCCACAAAAAGGGTTTTGTCTTTCTGTGGTGTATGTATCCTTTGTTCAAGGAAGGGTGGGAACTTCACCTACTTTAAGTCACCTGGAATTTTACTGCTCCCTGGCTGGATAATTGAAGCTTCTTTTTTTTTTTTTTTTAAATATCAGAGGATAAATAGACACCAAATAGCAAGAAACAAACGAAAAAAAATCTTGTTTATGCAGCAATATTCTTGTTGATATACAAATATGGCTACCGATGCAAAGCCACTCACCAAAGCTCAGTGTGAACAAAATGTCTTTGCACAAATGTCTGCAAATAGCAAACAACAAGGGTGTATGAATATTATTGAACTGAACATCAGTTCAGAACTTGAAAAGATTCACAAATACTGATCTGCAGTCTTAGGCCAGCTTTGCTACAGAGACTTGTTTTTAAATCCTTTCATAAATATGAAAGACTATTCCCAATAAGGGAGAGTTTCAGCTGTCTCCAAAAAAAACACTTTTTTATTTAAAAAGGCAATTACATTAATGGTGGGCTAATTAATGGTGGCTGAGGAATTAGGGGAAAAATTGGTTGAAATGGAGCTGAAGGAACACGGAGCTGAAGGAACACATAGCTGTCCTCCACAACTGCACACACTGAAAAGTTCTGAACAAAATAGTCAATGGTAGCTCCAATCCTGAGACAGCAAACAGGGTCCCAGAATATCTTCTTTGTGCATAAAATTCTAGTTTGAGAGCAGCCAACTCCCTCACAACTGCAGAAACATCACACATCAGGAAGGTGGAAGAAGTCAATGAGAAACTGGTCAAGAGCGGTTCCAGCGTGAGACAGATGTCACTAAGGTGAACCAGCAATGCCACTGACTACCAGGATGAGTTAGCAAAATAGCATATTTTTAATACAGTCTTATAACCTACATGAAAGAAGGCTAGTTTGCGGGGGGAAAATACAATGATCTTTTTTCTGTGTATAAACACCTAACAACTCCTGGGGCTTCACTGCTTCCAATCCCTCATTCTCCTTTCCTACCTCCTTTTCCCCAGCCTCTTAACTCCCAACCACTTGAATAACAATTAATAATACTTTGTATTTCTATGGAGTCTTTCATAGGAGACTCTCAGAGCTCTCAATCCATAATTACCGTTCACATCACTGTCTGAGATACAGAATTGTCCTCATTTTACAGATGGAGAAAACTATCACAAAGAGGTTAAGTGACCTACCCACAGTCATTGGCAGGACTAGGAACAGAAACAAAGGGCATGTCTACATTGGCAGAGTTACAGCGCCACTCAGAGAGCGCTGAAGGGAAACTGCTGTTGTGTGTTCACACAGTCAGCAGCCTGCTCAATAATATGTTCGCACTTGTGGCACTTGGAGCGGTATTCAGAGCACTCTGGGGAGTTGCACTCTAGGGAGCTATCCCACACAGCATTTCTTCCTCTTCTGCTGCTAAGAGTTGTGGGAAGACGGAGGAGGGTCGCGGGGTATCCTGGGTCCTGTCCCAATGCCCCGTGATGCATTCCTTCACATCCCAGCACTCCCTGTGCTCTCACCACATGTACTAGATATGACACGAGATTGCTTGTGACATTCACAGAGGTGCTGATCACAATGGAATGCCGTTTTTGGGTTCAGGAAACAAGCATTGAGTGGTGGGATCACATCATGATGCACATCTGGGATGATGAGCAGTGGGGGCAGAACTTTTGGACGAAGAAAGCCACATTCATGGGACTGTGTGATGAGCTCGCCCCAACCCTGTGGCGCAAGGACACGAGAATGAGAGCTTCCCTGCCACTGGAGAAGCGCGCGGCGATTGCACTGTGGAAGCTAGCTACTCCAGACTGCTACCGATTGGTCTCTAACCAGTTCGGAGTGGGAAAGTTGATCGTTGGACTCATGTTGACGGAAGTGTGCAGGGCCATTAATCGCCTCCTGCTCTGAAAGACCGTGACTCTGGGCAACGGGCGTGACATTGTGGATGGCTTTACACAAATGGGCTTCCCTAACTGCAGACAGGCGATAGATGGCACGCATATTCCAATTCTGACACCAGACCACCTAGCCACTGAGTACATTAATCGCAAGGGGTGTTTCTCAATGGTTCTCCAGGTGCTTGTGGATCACCGTGGGTGTTTCACAGACATGAATGCAGGCTGGTCTAGAAAGGTGCATGACGCATGCATCTTTCGGAACTGGCCTATCCAGGAAGCTGCAAGCAGGGACATTCTTCCTGGACCAGAAGATCACCAGAGGGGAAGATGAAATGCCCATTGTGATCCTGGGAGACCCTGCCTACCCCTTAATGCCGTGGCTTATGAAGCCATACACAGGGCAACTTGAAAGCAGCAAGGAGCGGTTCAACAACAGGTTGAGCAAGTGCAGAATGACTGTTGAGTGTGCTTTTGGCCGTTTAAAGGCCTGCTGGCGCTGCCTCTATGGGAGGCTGATGACAATATTCCTAGGTTTATAGCCACGTGCTGTATGCTCCATAATATTTGTGAAGAGAAGCGTGAAAGCTTCACTCAGGGCTGGACCGCAGAGGCTCAGCACCTGGAGACTGAGTTTGAACAGCCAGAGACCAGGGCTATTAGAGGGGCACAGCACGGGGCCATAAGTATCACAGACGCCTTGAGGCATCAATTTGAAGCTGAAAGCCACTAATATTTGTTGCTATGCTCGGGAGTGCAGTGCTTGTAATGCTAGGAGGTGATTATGATTGGTGCAGACAATGCAATATGAAGGTTTAACATAACTGTCTGCTGCTTTGCAGGACTCTGTTTGCTTTCAATTCATAAAATAAAGATTGCTTTCAAACCAACACAATTCTTTTAAAAAAAAAAAACAACCACCAAAGGAGAGAGTCAAACAAACAAACAAAATCAGCAGTGAGTGGATTGGGGAAGGGAAGGGCCCAGGAGGAGGTGGGGTCCCAGGATGACTAACGATTTGTGTATGTCCAGGGATCATATCCAACCTTCTCCTTTGCAGTACAATGCAGCAGGTACTGTACTTGAGCAGGGCAAAACTGCAGAGGGATGGGTGTTGAGTGCAGTGGGTACTGGGAGTCCGCAGTGCTGGACTGTGACAGGGGAGGACTGGAATGCCATGGGTATAGAGCCAGGAGGTTGATACGAGTGTGTTGGCAGTGTCTGGGCGGAGCTTGGGAAAGAGTTTTGCAACAGTGGCTGCAGGAGACTGCGGGCGGGCAGGGAGCTGCTTGGTTTGCAGCGCTAGTACCGCCTGGAGC
Organism: Chrysemys picta bellii; assembly: GCF_011386835.1. NCBI lineage: Eukaryota > Metazoa > Chordata > Testudines > Emydidae > Chrysemys > Chrysemys picta. Next base: position 25,210,457 of record NC_088797.1, on the reverse strand, counting down.
GTGTCTGCTTGGCACTCCATAATGTTTAAGAGCCGCTCTGTGGCTTCATTCTGGCGTGCCGCATTCTCCTTCCAGTCCCTCTTCTCGCTGTCCCACCACTCCTTCAACAACTTTTTCTCAGCGGTGGAGTGCATCATAACATCATGCAGAAAGTCCTCTTTAGTTCTTCTTGGCCACCTTCTAATTGTACACAGCCATTCAGCCGCTGATAAAAAAGAGGGAGGCTGGGCTGGGCTCCCAAGGTCATCTCTGTGAAGTTTAAACGCAACATTTTACAGAAGCAGTATTGTTTGCAACACACAGAACACTGATTCAGTGATTTAAAACACAGCCAGTACTCTCACACCTGTCACTAACTGGCTGACCCCAGGCAAGCACACATGAGCCACAAGACCCCCAAAATGGTGAGTAGCCGCAGGGGCAGGGTAAAATCACTCTTCCCAGACCCTGCTGTACACTGAGCATGTGGCTCTTGGGGAGAGCCAGCACTGTAGAGTTGGCCTGATAATCATTCCTGTCCCCACACTTTCCATAGGATGTGATGGGAAGATATCTCGCTACTGAGGCTGAGCAGGAAATAAAGGGAGGGTCTTCTCCAAGACTGCGGCTTCCGCCCTGGGCCCTATGCAGCTCACCTGTGTGCAGCAATGGTCATATCCGTCCCCCCCATGACGGCACAGTGGCGCGGGAAAGTTATTGTTAATGGGGCAAGAAACAAAGCAGCTCTGCTGAAGAACCTGCAGCAGCGGATTGCCCAGTCTCTCCATGAGAGTTTCCTGGAGATCTCCGAGTCAGATTCCCGTGAAGTGAAGGAGTCAATCAACAGCCTGTTCCAATGCTCAGACTAGGCATGCGGTGGGAGATAAACCTGCCTTCTGTAACCCTCCTGCCCCCAACAACTTGCTTCAGCAATTCCCAAAATCAAATCCACTTACCGGGGCCTCCACTCCTGTTTGCGCTACTCCAAGATACAACTGCTGTTACTGGCTAGCCTCCTCCGGGGTAGAAAAGAGCTCCTGGCTGCATGCCTTCCTGACCTCCGAGTCATCTTCTGCCTCTGGGTCCCCCTCCCCTTCCACATCCAAGATTTCCTCCTCCTGGCTTGGTCCACTCTTGACTGGTACGTGAGCCACCAAAGTATTCACAGTGGTCCTTGCAGTGGAGGTGGGGTTGTCACCGAGTATCGCGTCCAGCTCTTTTTACAACTGGCAGCTCATGAGCGCAGCACCGGAGCGGCAATTTGACTCCTGTGCCTTGTGGTAGGCGTTCCGCAGCTCCTTCACTTTGACCCTGCACTGCAGTGTGTCCCGGTTGTGGCCCCTTTCTGTCATGCATCGTGAAATCTGTCCATAGGTATCATAATTCCTACGGCTGGAGTGAAGCTGGGATTGGACTCTCCTCAAATGCTGATTACGTCCAGCAGCTTGGCAGCAGGGGATTGTCTGGTGCATGGAGGGCATGGCCACCTGGAAAAATGTGCTGAGAGCACTGCACATGTCACCGAGCAAACAGGAAGGGGGCTTTCAAAATTCCAAAGGAATTTATAGGGCTGGGATGACAGTTGGTCACCTGAGGCCAGGGCAGTAGAGTTCAAACCAATGACCAAAGAGGCGAGAAGAGGCATTGTGGGACCCCTCCCAGAGGCCAATCACAGCACTGTGATAGACCCCGGTGTCTACACTGGCACCGCAGCGCTGTAGCCCCGGCGCAGAAAGCTTTACGCCTCTCACTGGGGTGGTTTTTTTAAAGTGCTGCAACTGCGCAGTTTCTACAAATTAAGTGGCTTGGCAGTGTGTATACCTTGGGATTTACAGCACAGAAAGCAGCTTTACAGCGCATAAATTTGCCAGTGTAGACAGGGCCTTAATCTCTTAACTCCAAGCACTGGGCCACATTCCCATCCTTTGCACATAAGCAAAACAATCCTGTCATTGGGGATTATACCTTCACACTCTCTAGGTGTGGTCTTATTTAACAAAAGGTTACAACACTTTTTAAGTAACATTTAATTTACAAAGGCCATTCTGGAAACACATACTGTACAAAAAAAGAGAACATTACTTTTGTTCTACATGCAAAGCACCTGTTAGTAGAAGGTATTCTGGGAATTATATCAAGTACTTTACATTCACATAAATATTGTTTCTTCACTGGTATGCAATGTTGTTAAAGATCTAGTGTGAAACTATTGTAAAGATGAAAGTTATAGTAAGTCAAAGTAACTGAAGCTAGTCAGATAACTGGCAAAAAGAAACAAACTTCTCTAGTTCACAGCTGGTATCCAAAGGGGAAAAATGCCCTCTCTTTTCAAAAACCTTTACCTTGATATGTACTGCTAAGTGCAAATGGTTCATTCCCCAACTACCCTTAATTAGCCCATCTCTAACATCACTACCTTTTGAAATAAAGTGTTAGAACTGGCTAAAATTCTCCCCCATTGGGAAAACTGTTTTGTACTCAGGAAAGGATTAAAAAAAGAAGTGTTCACATTTTTCACAGCCACTTATTCAGTGACATTTAGGGAGTCTACAATACTTGATGGGAAAGCAATTTCATTGTACTGTAAAGAAAGCTTGAAATCAAAGCTAACAAAAATCTTAGAAACTTTCAGAATGTCTCATTTAACACTTTGAGAAAGCCATTTACAAACCTATGCACTTATCCAACAAGGTATCCCATTAAGGGGTTTGAAAAAGGCATCTCTACAAATAATTTTCAACTCTACAGATGTGGAAAGCCTGCATCCTGCAGATAACACTGAAAAGCATTTTCATTTGCCAGTAAAACCAAAAACTGTATGGTTATGTCATGTTCAACACAGCAGGTAACCTTCTTTTGTAGTCCGAGAATAAGAAACTGTACTTGACCAGAGTTTATTATGGAATACGTGACATGGTAACATAAAACTAAGTGAAAATTCCATTGCATAGTAAACATCCAGTGAGGCCTTCAACACAGGAGTATCCTTAAATGACCATTATACACTATAATTATATGCTCCAATCCCGTGAGCTGGTGAGCACCATGCTCTGAGTAGGGTTAGATGAATCAGGGGTAGCACTGGTGCAGCTGCAGCCTTAAAGATGTAAACAATTTCCTAGTGCCGACAAAGTCCATTGACTTGAGTTGGAATTAAGGATACTCACAGCCTCACAGGAGGCACTTGGCACCTTGCCGGATCAGGCCAATGATTATGAATTATGGAGATAAAAGTTATATGAAAGAGCTAAGGATGGGGATGCTTTACTGGTTTTTGTATTTGGATAAATTAAATAAATTGTTTAATGCTCATGAACATGAGGAAAAAGAGCAACAGTCAGATGTGGTTCAGGCCCTTCAAAGGGATATAATTCTTCAAATCTTCTTCAGTCTTGATCTAAGGAACATCTAGAATACCGGACCAAAAATCAGAGGTGAGTCTAAACAAATCTGAAACAGTCTAGAAGGAATCTTCATTGTAACACAGACTTTCTTTAGGTGCCTTCAATGTATATATTACACAGTATATTATTAAACAGTATTACAATGAATATATTACACAGACTCCCTCTACAGCAAGAATTCACAATTATTTTTATAACAAGGACCACAATTTAGCAGAGGTTGTCTCACAGACCAACTACCTAACCATTTACAATTACATGGACCACCTTCCCTCCAATTCACATTTATATACTATGAAAGAAATATGTGAAGGTATTTTTGAATCGGATTTGGCAACTAGAAATGAAAAAGAGCTAGTGCCATCTGATCAGCCAGCATTCTGCAAATGACCAATGATCCTTGGACCACAGTTGGATAGCTGCTGCTCTAGTCTCTCTATAGATTTAAACACCTGGGGCAAATTCAGAGGTGATGTGTACATTAGATCACCTTGCACTAAGGCCTTGCCCACACACAGAAATTGTACTACTTTAACTACAGTTAAACCCCTCTAGTGTGCACACAGCTATAATGGTATAAAAGTGCTTATATATTGGTATAATTTATTCCCATACAGCAAAGAGAATAAGCTAGAGTGTCCTAAGCACTTTTAAAGTGGTATAACTACATCCTCACTGCAAATTTAACAAGCTTTTATTTCAGTAAAAGTCACTCCCCACAACTGAAATTCACCATTACAAAATGTGTGTAGACCAGGCCAAGGGCCATCTTACGGTAAACTTAAAGTGGTTGAAAACTTGGAATTTCCATTTTGAAATTTTGTTTCATCCTGAATCAAAAAATGAAGCTTCTGAAAATTTTTATTTCAGAAGTATCAAAATGACCTTATCAAAGTGCTTTGTTTTGACAAGGTCAGAGTGCTTTATTTTGACTATATCATTTTGAATATATTATTACTATACCCAAAAAAGCACTTAAATAATTTCTCATAGAAAATGTTGATGAAATTGATACATGACTATGAAATGAATCAGCATTTTCCAATGGAAACCTGTTGGCTGGAAAATTTTCAACAAGCTCTACAGTAATTTAGACACTGTTAGAGATACTTACACCTACTCTGTTTATGTCTAAGGGAATGTAAGCAGGATGGGGGGTATTTTAAATTACACTGTCTACAGAACTTTGGGATGCAAGGTACACTTCGACTTCCTTAGGCCTGGTCTACACGGGGTGTGTGTGTGTGTGTGTGTGTGTGTGTCAATCTAAGTTATGCAACTTCAGCTACGTGAATAACGTTCCAAAGGTGTCTGAGTGCAGGAGAGTTTAAGTTAGGGAAAGAAGTTCTAAGTTATACATCCTTGTTGTATTTGACCCATAGTGTTCTTCTAGCAAAATTCTGTAAAAATCTTAAATTACATTAAAAAGGTGATAATTATCAGTATATTCACTTACAAACACAATTGTTCTTTCAAACATAAATGACAATTATACATTACAGTGAGAAAGTCTGAAGATTTTTCTTTTTGAAGATGGTCCTTATATGTAGATCCAAAATCAGCACCAGATGAAAACATTTAGGGACAATTTATCCCAAAAGAGCCACACATGCTTATCTTCTAAAGGTGACGTAAGTGAGGTCTATTTATAAGCCAATAACTCCTAAATGTGCTCCTGATCTGCTTATATACTGTGTTTCAGATGCTGGAGCTCTAAAGTGGGCATTTTTAGCATAATACCACCATTAATTCAATTTCTACTGTCTGAAAAAGCACTTAACTGAATGTCCATTTCAGTAGTTCAAGTTACTCTTGACTATAAGTAAAATAACTCATATCCAGTAACTTTCCCTGATGCAAAGCCAATACAGAGCCGGCTGGTGACATGTTTGTATAAGTATACCTGCTACTTTACAAGTGCCAGTGAAAAATCTCTGGAAACTGGGAATGGCTGAGCCATTACAAACATTGAATCTATCTCCCCATGTAAGTATTCTCATATTTCTTATCAAACTGTCTGTATTGGGCTATCTTGATTATCACTTCAAAAGTTTTTTCCTCTTACTTAATTGGCCTCTCAGAGTTGGTAAGACAACTCCCACCTTTTCATGCTCTCTGTATGTGTATATATATCTCCTCAGTATATGTTCCATTCTATGCATCCAAAGAAGTGGGCTGTAGCCCACGAAAGCTTATGCTCAAATAAATTTGTTAGTCTCCTGTTCTTTTTGCGGATACAGACTAACACGGCTGCTACTCTGAAATCTGGAAACAAGATCACTTTGAGAATTTAGGACAGTATCTCAATGATTCTGGTACCATTAAAAACAAAGTAAACAAGAAGTTTTCATTTTGTGACACATATCCTGCTTCCACAAATTTTATTATATATGAAGAAAAATATACTCGTTTGCCTCAAACTAACAGAATGAAACTTCAAACAATAAAGAAATATCTTTCAGCAAGAATAAACCCTAAAGTAGAATGCAATATCCTCTGCTACAACTTCAACTCCTGGAAGGAGCCAAATGGTTGCAACATTTTGTTCATTTTATGACAACAGGCATGAAGAACTTAAGATAAAGCAAGTGACTGACCCAGATGTATGCAGATGACATTTACTTAGGTGACCAAGCACTGTCATTCCCAGTACTTTGAAGACACCCTCAATGCTGACTTGATTAAGATGGCCAAATACTTGTAGACGGTGACATTTATAACCAAGTGTGACCAAGACAGTTTCAAATGTGTATCATCTTTACAATGCCACAGCAGCCCAAGAACTGAATATCTTTCTTAACGGACATTGCTTGAAATACAGATCCCCAACCAGTTTACCTCAGAGTAACCCTAGATATAATATTTCTCACATATCTTAGCCACCTGAGGAAAACTGTGGCTAAAGTGAGGTCATGTAATAACCTTCTAAGCAAATTGGCTGGTACATCATGGGGAGCATGAAGCACTCATGAAATTTGATTTATTTCACATAGGTTATTTTGGGTGCTGCATTTATATAATGGAATAACTCATTTTAGAATGATACTGTAATTTGAATTATTTTCTTGGACCTTGATATTGCAGGAGAAATATAAATATGATTCAGATAAATGTATTTTCAGTTAGGCCCATTCTGTGCCTGAAAACAACAGAAAGGCACAATGCAAAAAATCCCTCTGGTTAGCTGTAGTTCTGGCTAAAGTGAGAACTACTGAATAAACAGAATTTATATACATCTGGGGTGTAAATCTATGAGAGTGCCTCTTAGTCAGATACTCATAAGGAAGAAATACACATTTCTCACAGTGAGAAATTTGATAAAAAGTTGTATAGCCCTCACCCACCACTGAATATTAGCAGTAAAGAGGCACCACCAACTTGAAAGCTAATCCATAATTTAGAAAAATGAATGCAAAGTTGTTTCAGGTACCACACCTGGTCTTAAAAAATCCTGCCATGTTATGTGATGGTACAATCCAAATTTTGTATTTTTTAAAATGACTTGCTCCTCACCATACAGTGTGAAAGATCTGCAGCAAAAGGAGAAACTGACTAAACGAGCACAGGAGAAAACAGTGAAAATGATTATACACAAAACAAACACACTGAGAAAGGAAAAAAGAAAAAAATCTCCCTCTAATTCAGTTGCAGAAATCTTAAACGCTATTTTCAGAGAGAAGTGTAATTTTTAATCTGACAATGTCTCTTAAAGTGTAAGAATCTCCTCATGTAAGAATTATAACCTTAGTAAGAAAAATAATAGGCATTTCAATTTACTGTGTACTTGTCCTCACTAAAAGCCTGATCCAACAGTCATTGAAGTCAATGGGAATCTTTCAGCCCCTGAAGCTAAATAGTGTTTTAAAGTAAGCAGACACTGATCAGTGTAGTAAAATCATCATTTATATAAAAATTAAATCAGTGTTTCCAAATAAGACTACTGGATAGCTCAAATTTATTTACAGAAACAGTTTTTTGGGGGGTGGAGGTTGGGGCAGGGGAGGAGGGGGGAGTCCTAGGGAGGAGACAGGCGGAACTGAGGAGAATCAGCCAATTAGAAACAGCTTATTTGAACAGAAAACTGCACACATTTAAAAACTGCATCCTTTGCGTAAAAGCTGGCTTCTAGATGTCAGAAATATTCCATAGAACAATCACAATACAGGTCTTCAGTAACGATGCACTTAGCTCTCACTATTGCACTAATACCAAGGTTTTACATTTTGAAAGTATTAACATAATGCATCATTTGATATAATTGAAATAAAATCAATGTAATACAATGATGCAATGGAATAAATTCACATCCGGTTTAGTGTCTTGGCTTCACACTGAGTTTTTGTCTTGATATTTATCTAGCGGCTGGGGATCCATTACTTTCTAACAACAGTCTATTCTACTGACATTATTATCCTCCAATTATTACACTATAGAAACAGGACATTTTCAGTCTAGTTGGCAATGATATATGTTAAATTTAAGTTGTATGCAAAACTAATGTTATTTCAGGTCATGAATGAACAGGCTGCAGCTGAAATGGCCTTTGTTTCAGAAAACAACAGGATATCCGCATTTTAGTTCAAGACAAAAAAAAAAACTTAAGAAATTACTCACGCTTGCATCAAGGCTGCAGATACTGATCGCATCTTCATCTTGGGTACTCTGTTTCCGTTTCTTCTGTAAAATAAAATGGAAAGAAAAGCTCAGACATTAGTAAAGATTACCAAGTTGCCAGCAAGAAGATCTTGAAACAGATAAGTAAGCATGTAACAGATATCACACAATAATACTTTAATCATTTGTTCTTTCTTTACGCATATTAATAGGTTAAGAGGATAACAGCTACATGTGACTATTAGTTCAATATTCACTTTTTTCTTGTGAATCTGAAAATGGCCACTGTTTTCTTATGGGCATATTCTATCATGTGCTACTATATATTAGGGCCTGCTTCCTCTTCCTATCCTCCCACCTCCTCATATCACCTCACAGTAATCCAAACTATAAACCCCAATTTTAGACATAATTCAGAAGTAGTATAATAATTAGCTGCATGAATCAAACTTGCCATGGCTATTTGTTGATAAAAGGATACAGGATCTTCAACTTCCATGTAGGCACCCACCAGACACCTATTTTAATCTGACAGTAGGAGGATGGTAGCTCTGTCAGAGCAGCATAATCTCCCTAGTAGTCATTTTAACACATAACGTCTTAATGAGAAGTTAGTGAGAACTTTTTGACTGAAACTTATTGCTCAGATACTGAGCAGTCATTTAAAGACAGGTGCACTCTACTATTATGTTTAAATAAAACTTTCCTACTTTCTACAAATAAATGTAAATATTGGGAAATATTTAAGATTTTTTTTAATAGAACAAAGCTTATTTTTATAGCTAATTTTGCATGCAGTTCACTATGGACCAGTACAAGGACCGTCCACCACATAAGCCTTTAAAATGGTGCTTAAGTGGGACCTTAAGTGGTATGTAAGTCTAGAATGGGATCTCTGCATAAGGGGTTAGTTTCACCTTTTGTGAAATGTCAGACAAGGCTTTGGGGTGATTTTATTATTATTAAAAAGAAGAGTATCTGTATAAAAAGGTCAAGCCTAGTAGTTTCAAAGGGCTCTTGAATATTTCTTTTGCACAAGGTTTCAATTTAAATGGGACTCTAAATCATTTTTCAGGGAGTATAAAACTGAGCCAGTGTGCACTCTGTCATCATTAATTACTTTGATTGACCCAGGCCACTATTTTACAGCAGCATAACAAATTGTAAGTCATTTTCAAATAACTCATGTCAATTTTTTTTGCACAGTTTCCTGGGAAATAATAACATATAAAAATCTATACACTTGGAGGTATCAAAAACATCCAGACTCATTTCAGAAAGGTGATCCAAAGAAGAATTGAACTCCTGACCAAAACAAGTGCTTCAGCCACCACAATCTAATAGGAATGTTCTGTTCTCTTACCACTATCATGCTTCAGCAAAGTAGAAGCCAAAACTTACCAGCCCAAATCCAACAGTTTCACTTCAAGCATAGTTACTGCTGCCCAGAATCAAATTACTCTGAGCAGAAACAAATATTCTTGTAGTGCATTTGTTTGCCTGATTGGGTCCTTATGTAATTTTCAAATGCCCTGTGCTTATTCTATTTTTGAATGTGATCAGTTTCACAAGGCTGCTATTACTTTCCACTTACAAGTCTTCCCTAATGATCATTGAGACTGTGTATGATCTTTCCTTTTATGAATTGTTAGAACACTATGCACCCCATGAAATACACACAAAAACCCTGCATATTACTATAGTTTAATTAATTATGCCCCACATACGTTAACAGTTGTACTACCGGTAAAGACGATGGGTAAAATGTTCAAAAGTGCCTAAGTCACTTTGAAAATGAGTTTAGGCTCCTAAGTCACATGTAACTATATAATGTATATAGTTATATTAAAAATACTTACACATTGTATTGCATGCAGTTTGACAAGACAATATGAACGTTTTATATTAAAAATTACGTAAAATAAGGAAATAAAAGTTGATTTTGTGTATGTGCGCGTGCGTGGGGTGCACGTGTGCACACACAGTTGACATTAGGTCTTTCCAATATATACATTTCAACAAACAAATGCTATCTCCAAATAGCCAACATGGCAACGTTTGAAAAACAAGTGCATTTACACCACAAGAATTATATTAAAATTTGTTTGGCTTTTTGGTAAATAAGTCAGTGATCCCATTCTGTCACATATTCACTTTTTTGTTTTGTGACATGACAGACACTCTTATGATGTCTTCACACAGGTTCATCACAAGAGAATTCTCTATGCCCAGTGAAAAACAAATAGTACGAAAAAACATTTAACAGAGCTCTGCATATTCTATTGCACCAAACTGATTTAGGAAACAAGAGATTTGATCCTTATTTATCCAGCTGTGTTGTCTTCCTTGTCAAACAGAGATAAGTGTTTGAGATAACTGAAGATTTATTTCCCACTGTGAATTCTATGTGTTGTAAAGAAAGTGAGTAAAAACATATAGAAGACACATTGGGCCCCGGTTTTATGGCAAGGCCCAAGTTTAAGTAAAATTCAGGATTGTTTTACTTCTCATTGAAGTATTTGAATATTATACATCTTTCAAGAAAGCCCCTCAAAGCAGTGACAGTCTATATCAGGGGTCGGCAACCTTTCAGAAGCGGTGTGCCGAGTCTTCATTTATTCACTTTAATGTAAGGTTTTGCATGCCAGTAATACATTTTAATGTTTTTTAGAAGGTCTCTCTCTCTATAAGTCTATATATTATATAACTAAACTATTGTTGTATTGTAAAATAAACAAGGTTTTCAAAATGTTTAAGAAGCTTCATTTAAAGTTAAATTAAAATGTTGATCTTAGGCCGCCGGCCCGCTCAGCCCGCTGCTGGTCTGGGGTTCTGTTCACCTAGGCTGGCAGTGGGCTGAGCGAGGCTCAGGCCACTGCTGCTCAGGGGTTCCATCCGCCGGCTCCTGCCAGCCGGGACCTGCTCCTGCCAGCCAGGATCTGCTCAGCCCACTGCCAGTCTGGGGTCCCGGCCCTGCCCACATACAGTGGGTACCTTCTCCCTGGTTCTGGCCCATTCTCTTCCTCTCTCTGCACTGAGCACAGGTATGTGGGTGAAGGAGCAGGCTGGGGTTGGGGTGTAGGATCTGGCCAGGAGCTAGAATGAGGGAGGGGGCTCAGGGTTGGGGCAGGAGGTTTGGGTGTGGGGCACGTACCTGGGCAGCTCCCATTTGGTGTGAGGGGTGCAGCGGGGAATGTGGAGGAAGGGTGCAGGAGCTCCCGTTTGGTGCTCAGAGTGGGGGTGGGGATGTGGGGGGTGCATGGGGCATGGGGGGTGCATGGGGTGTGGGGGGGCTGGGTATGTGGGGGGGTGCAAGAGTCAGGGCAGAGGGCTGGGGGCATGTGAGGGGGGTGTAGGTGTCAGGGCATGGGGTCGGAGGGGCTGTGTGGGGGTGCCAGAGTCAGGGCTGGGGTTGTGGTGGGGTGAAGGAGTCAAGCAGAGGTCTGGGTGTGTATGAGGGGGGTCCAGGGCTCAGGACACGGGCCTGGGGTGTGTGTGGAGCTGCGGGGCTCAGGGCAGAGGGCTGGGGTGTGTGGGGGGGGGTCGCGTGGAAAGATACTCCCAGCATCAACTGCAAAATGTAAAGTGGAATAGATTATTTGGCATAAGTTGTTAGCATATATTGTAACCATTGAAGATAAAGTGGCCCACTAACACCTCTGCAGGCATAGGACAAAAAGAGGGGGTGAGCGATTTACAGATTGTTGTATTAAACTATAAATCCAATGTCCAACCCCCTCTTTTTGTCTTATGACTGTGTTAAGGGCGCACTCTACCTTGAATGGTCCCTTATAATATGTGCTAACTACTTACGCTAAACAATCTGTTCCACATTGCCTTTTACTGTGACATTCAGAGTTCCCTTCCCAGACCTGAAGAAGAGCTCTGTGTATGCTCAAAAACTGGTCCAATAAAAGATATAACCTCACCCACCCTGTTGTTTGTCTAAAGCTGAAGAAGTCAGCCATGTAGTAACCTCCATATTTTAACAGCTGTAGATGCCAACTGGTGCCAATGACTACTCCTGGAAATAGCATGGACAAGTGTTGCATAAATGTACACGAGTTAATATTAAGACAGCTCACTTCTGACTTGTGACATCTCCGCTTTTCCAAATTGTGGGCCTCTTTGTGCAGACTGTAAATCATGCCGAATCAAGTCAAACCTGGCACTGTTTTTTGTGACCTGGACAACAGACTCTAGATCGAGCAACTGTTTTTTACTGTGCTCTGTGATTTTAGGTGCATGCAGTATTGCCAGTCCCAAGCATTCAAAAATCATGAATTGAACCCCATAAAATTATAACATAAAAAAAATCATTTTTTTAAAATATAATAAATATTGGGTGCTTTTTATTTGCCTTTTGGGTTTTCAGCCTCTACTATATACTTGGTGAACATTTTCATGTTTTTCTCCACAACCATGAAACTTTTTTTAAATCAAAAATTGATATGGTCACACAATCACTTGACTCACAGAGCTTGGGCTTCCAGAAAAACATCCATTACCACGAGACTTGCAAGAGCTGACAATACTGTTAACGTCTTGTACTTTAAGCTATTCCACCTCACTATCCTAATTTTGATCTTTTCTGATCTTCCTTTTACAAGAGAAAAAGGAGTAACGTAACCCCTCATTTAAAATGACTTGATGTCAGCATACTCTTTCCTACAATTTGGTGGCATCATAAAACTAGGTGCGCAAATAAAGTTTATGCAAACTACTGTCAAATAAAAGGATAGAAAGCAGAAGGAGGGGGAAATGGTTTATTTAGAAAGTATATATATAAATAATCTATATTTTGAAATCTTGGAGGAAAAAAGTTATAGCAGCTTCCAAGTTCAAATAGCAATCCCACAGAAAATCACCCCACGGGTTCTCATACTGTTTTGGTATAGAGTGTCTGTCTCATGGACTCCTCCCCTCTCATTCACGAGTGCATGAACTACCTTCACTATCATTTGCAATCAAAATGACATCCCTATGGCTACTACAGCAATTGCTGACGTGAAAAAAGTAATACAGTAACTCCTCACTTAACGCTGTAGTTATGTTCCTGAAAAATGTGACTTTAAGTGAACTGATGTTAAGCGAATCCAATTTCCCCATAAGAAATAGTGTAAAGGGAGGGGGTTAGGTTCCCCTACTCTGCAAGGACCAGGGGCGGGGCGCTCAACCCTCTGCCTGCCCACTCCACCTCTTCCCCCAACCCCCCACCCTTGACCCGCCTCTTCTCCCCTCCACCTCCTCCCCCTTTACTTCACACGCTGCATCCTGGCTCCTCCCCCATCCCTTTCCTTCCTTCTAAATGCCGCAAGCCAGCTGATTGCCGCCGGCAGGAGGCAAGGAAAGGAGGGGGGAGGCGCACCGAGTCCTCGCTCCTCCCCCCTCCCTCCTGCCCAGGGCAATCAGCTGGCTTGCGGTGTTTTGGAGGCAGAAGGGAGGAGTGAGGACTTGGCACAGGCTCCCCCTCCCTCCTGCCTGGGGCAATCAGCTGGCTTGCGGCGTTCGGGAGGCAGGGGAAGGAGGCAGAGCTCCTTGCTCCTCCCTCCCCTGCCTCCTGAATGCGGCAAGCCAGCTGATTGCCGTGGGCAGGAGGCGGGGGGGAAGAGGGGGAAAGGTGCTGATCCGGGGGGTTTGCCGGCGGCCGGGAGGCGCTGGGGGGCGGGGTGTAGGGAGGCGACCAGCTGTGGAGAAGGCAGACAGCCAAACAACGTAAGAGTGGAGCATTGCACAACTTTAAATGAGTATGTTCCCTAATTGATCAGCAATGTGACAACGAAACAACGTTAAGCGGGACAACTTTAAGGATAGGTCCGGACGACTTTAAGGGTAGGTCCACACTACCCGCCCGATTCGGTGGGTAGAGATCGAGGTCTGCAGAGGTCTGCTGCTTGCCAGGAGCTAGGATACACGATGTGACGGAGAGACTGCCGAGACTCATCAAGCCCTCGGATCGCTACCCCTTCCTGCTTCTCCACGTGGGCACCAATGATACTGCCAAGAATGAACTTGAGCAGATCACTGCAGACTACGTGGCTCTGGGAAGAAGGATAAAGGAGTTTGAGGCGCAAGTGGTGTTCTCGTCCATCCTCCCTGTGCAAGGAAAAGGTCTGGGTAGAGACCGTCGAATCGTGGAAGTCAACGAATGGTTACGCAGGTGGTGTCGGAGAGAAGGCTTTGGATTCTTCGACCATGGGATGGTGTTCCAAGAAGGAGGATTGCTAGGCAGAGATGGCCTCCACCTAACAAAGAGAGGGAAGAGCATCTTCGCAAGCAGGCTGGCTAACCTAGTGAGGAGGGCTTTAAACTAGGTTCACCGGGGGAAGGAGACCAAAGCCCTGAGGTAAGTGGGGAAATGGGATCCTGGGAGGAAGCACAAGCAGGAGAGCTCAAGAGGGGAGGACTCCTATCTCATACTGAGAAAGAGGAACAATCGATGAGTTATCTTAAGTGCCTATACACAAATGCAAGAAGCCTGGGAAACAAGCAGGGAGAACTGGCAGTCCTGGCACAGTCAGGGAACTATGATGCGACTGGAATAACAGAGACTTGGTGGGATAACTCACATGACTGGAGTACTGTCATGGATGGATATAAACTGTTCAGGAAGGACAGGCAGGGCAGAAAAGGTGGGGGAGTTGCATTGTATGTTGTGGCAGATGACAGAACAAGGAGCAATGGTCTCAAGTTGCAGTGGGGGAGGTCTAGGTTGGATATTAGGAAACACTATTTCACTAGGAGGGTAGTGAAGCACTGGAATGCGTTACCTAGGGAGGTGGTGGAATCTCCTTCCTTGGAGATTTTTAAGGCCCAGTTTGACAAAGCCCTGGCTGGGATGATTTAGTTGGGAATTGGTCCTGCTTTGAGCAGGGGGTTGGACTAGATGACCTCCTGAGGTCCCTTCCAACCCTGATATTCTATGATTCTATGATTCTTCTGGGATCGATTTATCGCGTCTCATCTAGACGCGATAAATCGATCCCAGAAGCGCTCCCCCGTCGACTGCGGAACTCCTGCTTGCCGAGAGGAGGAAGTGCTGTCGACGGGGGAGCTTGCCTGCGCCGCGTGGACCCGCAGTAAGTAAACTTAGTTCGATCTAGGAAACGTCGACTTCAGCTACACTATTCTCGTAGCTGAAATTGCGTTTCCTAAATCGATCCCCCGCCCCAGTGTGGACCAGCCCTAAGTGAGGAGTTACTGTACTTTTAACTTCTTTTAATATGTGCTTTAGCAGCTGAGAGCAAGGACCACCAGCAAGTATTTCAAGGACCACAGTTGATGGTACTTATACCACAAATGAGCATCAGTGGCTGATACAGTAAGTTTCACTAACTTTAAGAGTATTACAGAATATGTACTTTCACAAGAAATAACTATTTTTCAGGAAAAATTACCAACAGTAACAGTAGAAACAACTTGTCTTCTACGCTCTCCTCCCCAACAGTTGTTAAGCATAATGCTCTTCTTTTTCCACCTATTACTAACACAACCAACATATTTATTATGGCCAGTGCATGGCTTGTGAAATCCAGTAAGATCATTTGCCAAGGTGGTATTTTCTCTTTGATGAAAGAGAAGAGAGAATATCATAAAAGTCAAATGTTTTTATTGAACACGATGTTAATAATTTAAGCATAGCTGCTGACATGCATAATATATCATTACTAAACCTAAATACATCTATGAATTGCCTAATCATATTAAAATGCAATTATGCTATGTTTGAATCTCTTTCAGGGAATTTAAAAAAGAAAAAGAAAAAGCCCAGAATCTCATCCTCAAAATTATAGCCAAGATTTTATATAAAAGTGGGAGAAAAAAGTAGAGATCTATTTTAAAACCATAACAGTTGCATTTTAGCATTTTTTAATTTCAAAGCAGAACCAGACTGTGAATTCTCATATAAAGATATAATGGAAATGCTTAATTGAACCACATTCTCCCCTTTTACAGTGTGCATAATTGAACACCTCTTGCTGTTACGTTCTAGTGCAAAACATTATCAGCAACAAGTTAAGGACAGACTGGAATGCCAGAGGAACTCTGGTTTAGACAGCCAAACAAGCAGATGTGTAAATCGGAGGCAACACTCAGTACATTTTACTTTGCAGAATAAACTAATCTACATTATTAATAAGGACAAGCATGATGAATTAATGATGAAAGACATATAATAAAAAGTCAGGGATAGAGCGCTACAAAATGGACTTTGTTCACATGGTAATGCTTCATAAGGTACTAATAAATGAACTGTAGAATATTCTGTATAACTCATAAAAACTCTACATACGTAATTGCCCAAATCCTTTCAGTTTACTCCAAAGGGTTTAGGTACTGGTATATTTGGGTATGCTTTGATTCTTCAGTCTCTGCTTTGCAAGCAAGAACTATGGAAGTATTCTTCTTTTATGCCAGGTCTACATACAAAAGTTGTACTGCTTCATCACTAAGAAAAGCAAAAATAAAAAAAACACAACCCACGGCTGCAACTAACAGTTATACCAGTACAAAAACTGTGTGTAGACCACGCCTCAGTCTGTAAACCTTAAAATCCAATACATTCCAGAAGAATCAACATTCTAACATAACAAAAAGTTGGCTACTCCATCACTTCAAAGGAAAAGAATGCAGCTGAGGTCTATACACTACCCAGGGAGGGGACATTCTTCTTCTTAAAAGGAAGAAACCACAGAAAGATAGGAAATATCTTGTGTATTTAAAAAGAGTATGTGCTCCAAATTCTAGAAGGGATTAAGCATTATTCCCTTTTTTAAAATAAATATTTAGAGTTTTGGTGAATTATTACATATTTATAAATCATATAAGGTTAATCATTCAACTAGGAAACAACAATTCACCTCTGAAGCTATAATAAATGTTCTCTGCAATTACACAGAAATAAGGCAAAGGATAACATAAACCTAACAACATTAACACTGAAGGATAGTAACAAATGACAGCACATAAAACAAGATGATAGCTCCTTTGCTTAAGAATTCATTAAATGAATCTTACTCATGGTCACATGGCCATGGATTAACAAAGAACGTGACATTTCCAGCCATGGCAGAGTTCTACCTAAAGCTAATTAAAAAATTAAATAAGAAACACAAGCAAATTAGCAAGGCTGAAGGATTAGAATGAATTTGAAGAAGACAGGACAAACTGTTGTAGCTGCAGAGTTATCTAACAGCAACTATATATAGGCTTTTGGCCATTATTTTAGAAAGGGCATGTATGATTGACCCTTGGATCATCTGCCAAAATGTGTTCAATGTGATTCATTCTCCATTCCAGCCTCCTTTGCTCTGCCAAACCCTCACTGGTACAGAAAATTCTTGGTTTCAGTGCCTGTTTCCATTCTCACATACACAGCCACTTCTTGAGTCCCAATTCAAATATTTAAAGATAATGTTTAAAGATAAGTGTTTTTAGTAAAACCCTCTTCAGTCTGAACTGAACAATTATAAACAGATTACATCAGGTGGAAACCAGCAGGTTAAAGTTGTAGCAGACAGTCACAGAGCCTTAAAAATGTGACCGTCCTTCATGATTTTTATATTCCTAAAAATGATGGTCAAACTAATTTTACTAATTATTTTCATTATATGTATGTATGCATTACTATTTTTTCCCAGTGTCAATTATTTTTAATCTGGACAAGGATGTTTATTCTTTGATGTCTTTTTGTTAATAAGTATAGAGGGAACAAATAACTGATTACTCCATATCTATCTTTTTACTTCTCTTTTGGAATATGAAGCATAGTTCATTCAAAAATAAAATGTATTGCTTCCAAATCCTACCAGGAACCATTTCTCTCCCACCCTCACCCCCCCCCCCCCGTATGTTAATGAAGTGCCATATTTTCAAACACGAGCCTCCATCTCTGCAGGCACAAAACTCTGTGGGTTAGGGTTACCATCCGTCCGGGTTTCCCCGGACATGTCCGGCTTTTTCAGCGTTAAATGGCCATCCAGGGGGGATTTCTAATCAAGTAGAAATGTCCAGGATTTCCCCCTTCCCCTCATGCAGAGTGCAGCTCGGCTGATTGGATGGCGGGGGCTGATTGAAAGCCGCTCGCAGCCACTGGGGCCTCTAGCAGCCAGAGTCCCTCCCCCTCCCCGCTCCCTCCTCCCCTGCAGAGCAGCACAGAACAGTGTTTGAGTCCACGTGGAGCCCGCAGCTCTCCCTCTGCCGGGTGAGTGGGGGAGCAGAGGCTGCAGGGCGAGGAGGATCAGGGCAGGCAGGGGCATAGAGGCTGCAGGGGCAGGGCAGGCGGGGGCATAGAGGCTGCAGGGGCAGGGGGTGTAGGGGCAGGGCAGGCGGGGGGTGCAGAGGCTGCAGGGTGAGGAGGAGCAGGGCAGGCAGGAACATAGAGGCTGCGGGGGCAGGGCAGGCAGGGGGTGCAGAGGCTGCAGGGGCGGGGGGTGCAGGGGCTGCAGGGTGAGTGGGGAGCAGGGGGCACAGAGGCTGCAGGGGAGGGGGGGTGCAGGGGGCACAGAGGCTGCAGGGATGGGGGGGTGCAGAGGCTGCAGGGCAAGGAGGAGCAGGGCAGGCAGGGGCATAGAGGCTGCAGGGGCAGGGTGGTGCAGGGCAGGTGGGGGGGGTGCAGGGACTGCAGGGCGAGTGGGGAGCAGGGAAGCACTTAGCAACCCCCAACCAAGATCAGAGCGGGACGGAGGAGGGGGAATGCGGGGTGCTCAGAGGAGGGGGCAGAGTTGGGGCAGGGACTTTGGGAAAGGGGTTGGAGAAGGGGCGGGGCCAGGGGCGGAGTTGGGGCAGGGCCGGGGGCGGGACCAGGGCCCCGTGGAGTGTCCTCTTTTTTAAATGTTTGAATATGGTAACCCTACTGTGGGTAAAATTGTCAAAAGCACTTATGTGACTTACATGACTAAGTATCACTAAAAGTCACCTAAATGCTTTTTGAAATTTTATCCTGGGCTTGCCAAAACTGAGCTTCTCCCAACCCCCTGAAAATAATGAGAACGAAAACCTGGCCTTAAAAGCATAAGTAACAGTAAAGCTATCAGCAACTGCATGTTTCTGATTAACACGTTTCTAGAAATACATTCAAAATTCCACAAATGAATTAAAAGCCCTCTAATAAAAAATAACCACTTCATTGATTCTAAACGTATATTTGTATGATTAAGCATTATCTGATTTTCAGTGCCCTAGAGTGCTACAGACACACTGTGCAACTAAATGTCTAATTCCATGAATTTAAAATCCAAATGTTAAATACAGTTAAGCTGTATAATAACAAAAACCTGAGCTTCCTAAGGTAATTTAAGTAGTAAGTAATCAGTGTCCCTACCATATTAAAATATTGATTGTGTGCACTGCTTGAACAACAAACACACAGAAAAATTCTAGTTGTATCATATCACATTATGTATTAGGTTATCCTCTTTTCTTAAATCATGTAGTATTATATAAATCCAAGGTAACATGATATGACAACAAAAGCAAATATGCTGATAAGGGTAGGATAGCACTAGAGTGGAAGGACTGATTTTTTATACCATCCACAGACAGCATGTCCAGTTCCTATTAATATTACCTAGAATTCAGCATGTTCTGTAACACTGACATATTATAATGAAAATAAAGAACAGGACTTATAGATTCCTATGGATAGGAAAGGGAGTGTGACAGACAGATCACAAGCCCAGACAACAGAATGTGCTGTATAAACAAGCATGGATCATTCCATCAGCATGCCAAGAAAGGGACACTCATGCGACATGATTGAAGATTTGAACACAAACATGTCATGGAATGGATAAGTTAAGGTCCTTATGGAAACTCAAGATTGACTGCATTGCACATGTATAATACTTTTGATTACAAGTTAGGATACTAAATTTTTATCACACATTATCTGTATATACACATGTACTCTATATAAGCCAACTGGACAAGTTAATATTACTATAAGGACCTTACATTCTGAGAGTGTATTAACTTTCTTCTAGATTAAACCTCAAGAAGAAACCTCAATATTATATGGTTCCAGAGGTCTATGAGAAGAAACAGACTCAGAAAAATTTAGAAAATACATGAAAATTAGTGTCTCGCACTGAGATAAATCAATACTATTTAGGATCCTCTCTCCATATTGGGGAAGTACCGGTAATCCGAAATCTGAATACCCCTGAAATTTGCAGTATTTAAAATCTGGATCTGAATTTTCTGACTCGAGCCTATCTCTACTTTAAATTCCGAACAAAAACTAGGAAAGACATAATTATAGTCAATATCCTGTCCTTGTCCAATAGGCGGATGTGTTGTTTGAAAAATCTGAGATAATGAGAGAATAATCCCCGTTCATTTTAAATGTCTTTTATTTAGTTGATTAGTGTCATAACTGCAATATTATTTAATCACAGTATTTTCTATTTAATCATAAGTTTTCCAGAACAGCATAATGCATCTGTGGTCAAGTAGCATCTATCTCACTACAAATTTGTTCTTTATTATTTGTTGTATAATTATTAAAATTAAAAACAGGTCTGGAACAGTTTTGATTTATATCCTCACTAGGAAATGGTTTGGGTGTTAAGTCCTTGATGCCTCCTCTTTCATCTGTGCTTCAATTGCAGATATTAGCAATAGGGGTGTGTGTGTCTGCACATGTGAGTAAGCATTCACGCCTGTCCCGTTGTGACTTCTCTGCATACAAAAATGTGTGCACTGGCTACTCATATATACACAGTGTACACATTTCAAGTGTATACCTCTAGACTTAAGGACATTTTCTTCTCTTTGTGCCCAACAGACAGTTAAAAAAATATTTTTTTTTAAACCAAGCCAAAGCACTAGTTCTCAGTTCATACTGCATCTATGGTAAGTGTCAACCTTTAGCTGTTTTCACTGGACTGTTGGCTAAAAGAGTGTGTTCCCTTTCTCCCCCCCTCCACCTTGTCAACCTCAAAAATAGCCCAAAGGGATTAATTTCTTTCCATAAAAACAAACAAACAAACAATAGAAATCCCAACACATTCACCTTTGGGCAGAGACTGTTTTAGAAAGCTATGACTGTGTTTTAGAACACCTGCTGTTAGCAATTTTAAGTATATAGCAGGTGCTACTAAGTGCCCTTCTTTCACACCATGTGGGTCAACATCACTGGCAGGCTAAAAGCAGAATGCTTCCTGGTCTCAATATATCAAGATAGAATTGTTCTTCTCAGTAATTATCTCACAGGAGATGAGAAAGTAAGATATCTAATTATATAAAAAAGCAATGATTTAATTACAGGAATTAGAGTAATGAGACATTGTTACAGGAAGCATGGATTGGCATCCTCTCTTCATCACCAGGTTTATTTTATCGATACCGGAGATTTATATACTACCACCTGGGAGAGGAAATACAAGATGTATGAAAATAACTAGATAAAAAATATCCCGTGATGGGGAAGGAAGTAACAAATCTACTTTAGCCATTTTTTTTTCCAAAATACAAGTGTGTCTCACACAGAATTGCACCAAAATAACTACGTTTAAGAAAACCAGTCTGCTCCTATTGCTAAAGCATGCCCTTCACGTAAATCAGGATTTAACCCTACTAGGTCAAAAAAAGGGACTGCAGCACTTTATTTTAAATCACTTGAAAAATTGCAAGTCCCAGAAGACTGCTGGACTGCTCTCCAACATTGTTATTGGGGAAAAAAGATCTGTGTAAGAAGCTGGGTTTTTCATCATATTCCAAAATGTGATTATATTTTGCCAAATAAAAGAATGTCAAGATGCGCTATATTATAGTGGGCTGTGAAATGTACATAAAGGTATGTACTTTAAGAAACCATTGAAATGTGTTCAGTACCATTCTGGCTCTCGAGGGATTATAAATATATTAATTTCAGATAGGCAGAAGTTTCATGGATGATATAGCTCCAAAATAAAGTAAAATCAGCATCAAGTTAGAAACTTAAAAGTTTATATTTTGGGTAGGTTGGTCTCCTCAGTATAACAATGAGCTATACTAACCCAAGTGTTTTATACATGTGGTTCTCAATTAACACACACAAAATTTGTTTTGGATCCAATTTAAATTGGGTATAAAATTACCTGTCCAAAAGATTAATCTTCTTCCATTATAAGGTTTGTTGAATAATTACTAATTTAACATTTCCTGCCACAGATGGTAGGATATAACATCACAAAGCAGACTTTTGAAATGAACCACAACAGGCAGCAGTGGTGTCTTATTACTCAGCTTAATGCCAGCTTGCTTTGTGGTACTAGAAGAAGACTAAGGGCTCATGTAAGATTAGCCATTTTACATCTTATCATATTACTACTGTACTGGTATTCAAGTTTCTACGATGAAATAAGAATTACAGATGCCAAAAGGAATTTTGTATTAACTGATACAATACAAAGTTCTTAATTACAGCTCTTTATTTGTGTGAGGAGTGAAGGGGGATGAACAGACCATGTCATGCTAATCCTATGAGCCTTCCTTCCTACAATGGCTAACAAAAAGCCTATGATTTTCCCCTTGGATGACCACCTCCCCCCATCCCAAGGTTTCTCATTGCTATTTGATTAAAATCTAACAAATAGGGTTCTTTTAAAAAAGAGAAAAAATAACATGTCTCCCACTTCAAGTGGATCCAAATACAAGTGAGTCTCAGAACAGTCTTCTTTGAGGCCTGCATGGACAGGACTCATCTCTTTATTCCTTCTCTTTTGTATTTTAGTGGTACTTTCACATTATACCAGTGAAAGCCCTGAGATTTTGAAGGCAGTCCTGAGGGCATGGGAAACCCCACAGGATCCTGAAGTAGATTTGCTCACAGCACAATGTCTCTTTGAAGGTTTAATGATGCAAAGTACATACCCACAGGGCCATAATTTTATAGGCTAATACCAGATTCTAATACAGAATGAAGAAAAGCATAAAAGAACAATTTACCCAATCTTCTAACCACTAATATATCAGTTCTTTATATAATATTGGTGCAAATAATTCACTTGAACTCTAAACAGAACCAAAAACCTTTAAAATTTTGTAATACATTAGCTTCTGTGTATGTTTCTACTGCCCTCTACTGTTTAGAATATGCAAGACCTGATCAAATCTCTGACACAGCAATTCTCCTGTTCTCTGATTCAGGACCTGAACATTTAATTTAAGTCCTACTCCTATTGATAACTAATGGAGATTCCCTCTAGGGTCCAGCAATAGACTAAGTATTTTTAACAGATATTTGCAAGTTCTAGTACGATCCCGTATGCATGCAGTTAGCTGGCCACCATGGTGTCTATATATTGGTATGTGCATGGCCAAGAATGGTTAGAGGATTCAACTAAAAGCTACACAAGTTTTTATATCAACTACAAGAAACATACATTTGTCTGTTTTGATTTTACCGAAAATCTAATGAATGCTATTACAGGCCCTTATGAAAACAGGGTCCAAATCTCTTTGTAATTCTAATCTGGCTACCTAAATTCACAACCCTGCCAGGAAAATGGCAGCAGGAAAGAGCATCCTCTGCCATCCAACTTTGAACGTGAAAAGTGAGATTTATTCTTTTGTCTTTGTAATGTGAGATGGATTTGAGATTTTGCCATCAAAGTAACAAAATGAAAATGAACAATGAAAATCTCATTCACTGTGTGTAACTAACAGGAAATAGGTGGGCATATACGGGATGCTGGAAGCAAAGCTTTATTTGAGGACTGGACTATTTATTCTCTTCTCCCGTCCCTTTTTGGGAAGGCAAGGAAGAGTACAAATTATTAGAATCTAACTGAGAGCTAAATATGTTTAAATCTATTTCATGGTTTGCAATAGACTCCTCAAGCCAAATTCAGAGGTAATTGGGGCCTCTAGACACTTCTGCAACACAAACAATGCTTAAAAGTTAACAACTGAGAATACATACACTCTCCTGGTATCTAAGGAATTCTGAATTGGTCCAATACACCAACGAGAGAGAAGGTGTAAATTAAAGTAGTCCCAGACATACTTAAATTTACATCTTTTGCTACTCTTTTCCCAGATAAGACCTTCTTTTCAAGCACTATTTGTATCAGATCAATTCTTTGGGTGTTGAGCTCCCAAGTAATTCAACCAGTGAATGTGCAAATAGTTGTTCCATAGCCCTGGATTCCAGTGTCTCTGGAAATCTGACCTAGAAGAGGTTGCAGATTCTAGTCTTGTCTATTCAGGGAGAAGGAATTTATTATAGAGCCATGCTAGCTCTATCTCAAACAGAAAAAGTATTCAATAGTCTTGACCAGTGCTCTCCCTGTATCTACAAACTAGGTCAAGTTGTGTTTGTACCCTTGATGATACCATAAACACCTTTTGGTCTATCTGGATATCGGTGAATTTACTGGCAGCTGTTAACCATTTATTTGAAGTTCAAGCCCGGTTCATTCAGCTAGGTCACATGTGGCAAGTGACACATGTTATTTCACATGTGACCCTTATTGGCCAAGCTTATCCCATCTGATTAAGGGGATGAGCTGAAGCCATTTCTACTTGGTTCCTGAGTAAGAGGGGCTGCAGTTTAGCTGTACTCTGTCTCAGCTGGAAAAGTGAAGAAACAAAGAAAGAAAATCTCTTAAGTAGTTAGTATGTGAGTGTGAAACTATGCCTCTAGCTTTCTCCCAATAAGAGGGATCTATCTGGCTTATTTCATTATATAACAACTTTTACACATGGGATTTTTTTTTTTTGACTGATTCAAGAGAACCCTTTCAAGCATTGAGAATCCCCTGCAGGATTCTCATCATTAGAGAGATTGCACATGTTGCTGCATTTGTAGCAGAATTAAATAATTTCTCTAAACTAGGCTTGTATGTGAGATTCAACCAGACTTACATTTTAGGCAGCTGCAGCCATCCATTATTGGTAAAGCCCTACCAGATTCATGGTCCATTTTGGTCAATTTCATGGTCATAGGATTTTAAAAATAATAAATTTCATGATTTCGTGAAATTTCAGATTTAAATAGCTGGTGGTGTAATTGTAGGGGTCTTGACCCAAAAAGGAGTTGTAGGTGCGTGCGGGGGGATGTGTTGCGGTACTGCTACCCTTACTTCTGTGCTGCTGCTGGCAGCGATGCTGCCTTCAGAGCTGGGTAGCTGGAGAACGGAGTCTGCTTGCCAGGAGCCAAGCTCGGAAGGCAGAGCCACTGCCAGAAGCAGCACAGAAGCAAGGATAGCATGGTATGTTACTGCCACACTTACTTCTGCACTGCTGCCTTCAGAGCTGGGCCCTCAGTCAGCAGCCACCCCTCTCTGGCCGCCCAGCTGTGAAGGTGCAGAAGTAAGGGTGGCATGGTATGGTATTGCCATCCTTATTTCTGCACCGCTGCTGGCAGGGCACTGCCTTCAGAGCTGGGCGCCCGGCCAACAGCTGCCACTCCCTGGTTGCCCAGCTCTGAAGGCAGCATGGAAGTAAGGGTGGCAATACCGCAACCCCCACCCTAAAATAATCTTGTTACCCCCCTGCAACTCCCTTTTGGGTCAGGACCCCCAATTTGAAAAACACTGGTCTCCCCCATGAAATCTGTATAGTATAGGGTTAAAGCACATGAAAGACCCGATTTCACAGGTGGAGACCAGATTTTACGGTCTGTGATGCTTCATGGCCGTGAATTTGGTAGTGCCCTAATTACTGGTCTAGTATTTTGCTTTGTCTCTGCTATCTCAATATTCTGCATTCAACATGGCTGTGCTGATATATTTAAAACCACAGACAGTTCCTGTAGTTAGTCTTTGATCTAACTACTTCATGTAACTTTTTTCAAAGAATTATGTGCAAGCTATAACATTGCTACACTGAAGATACAGGTTATAACTTAGAGAAAAACAATTTAGCTTTCTTTGTAGTGACTCATTGCAATGTCTATTCTGAATTAAAGTTTTTTTATTTCCCCCTTTGTTACAGCCAAGTTTTTCAAGGTAAGCACACAAAATTGTTCATGTAACTGCAAATACCCAATGTAATGCACAGACTGAGTAGTTATATGCATCCACATATGCATGACAGACAACCACAATCATACAATACTGTATACAGCATTATTAAGTGTTATATTTATTTATTTTCACAGAATTCCTAGCTATTTAATAAAAGTGAAGGTTTTTACACCTGCACGTGTATTTTGTTAAATCAGCAACAGTGAATAGGAGATATGATGAATGATTTTACAAGACTCTGGCAATGTGTAATTACATAAGTAAAAGAACTGCAGCTCTTATTTCCTACCAATAAAATTTAAGGCAGGTCCTGAAAAAGGGTAAATTCAGTCTCAAAAAACCATGTAATACTTTCCAAAAGCTCAACTGTGGATTTATTCCTGTGAGTTAAAGTTTCAGAAAAACATTGTAAATAACGTTTACTGCTAACAAAACATAGGATCCTAACTGAATAGGCATCACTTCACTATTCTTAATATTGGTATGAGAAGCCCAATCCAAACATTTAATTATCATGTAGTTGCTTAATTATTTCTATGTTGGATCTGAAAGAGTCTTCTGAACGATTGTGTAGGGTCACTGACCCATCCTGCTTCATATTATGGGACTGATTCTGCCACCAATATACATGGACTAGTACTGTGGCTATTTCACCAAATTCGGTGCTTGGCAACATGAGTAAGGTTGGCAGAAACAAGCCCTAAACTTCCACTAACTTCCTTGAATGTGATAGATTTTAGCATTTTTTGTTGCTGTCCATTTATAATAAACAAAGAACAAACATGTTCCTATGTAATGTAATGACCACATTGTAAAATACTAGCTGCAGTATTGCCAGCACAAATACAAACAATGAACCCATCAGAAGATAATTTATGTGTTCTCTATACTGCATATATATGGTAAAACACAGAGGATAAATTAAATCCATGAAGGATACATTGACAAGACCTGACTAATGATAAAGAATACCACATGCTTCAACTTTTATGTCAATATTTAATGTGCAAATATCCTACCAGGAATTAAATCAGCTTTAAAAAAAGCAAAACATGCAAGTAATTTGAAGATAGCCTCATTTAATAAGAAGTTCTCTAGTCGTCCAACTGGAAAGATCATATTAGGAGTTCTGGAATTAGACCAGTAAAGTAGTTAAACTTTGCCCACTTCAGACTTGATCAAACACCTGTTACTCATGATAAGTAGCATTTAACCAAGTACTCATATTGAAATCAATGGAAATAGTCACATGGTTAAAAGCTACCTAATGCAAGTAAGTGTAACCACTGTTCAATATGTATTATGTATCTTCCTCTGTGCCCAATCCAGAAAGTATGAATCTATTACAACTCTCCACTTCAGAATCTAACTCTTTATTCAGTTCAGTCTCCACTGTTTGACAAAATGGTGGTCCTCACATAAGGGTTGCAGAAGCAGGCCCTTCGTATTTTTTTAAATCACATCTTCTCTCATTTTACAGCAGAACTACAAAAAATAAATACAATTAAAAAAACCTCTTTCTTTAGGCAGTATTATAGCATGTTACATATTCATGTTTTTAAGTACATCCTTCCCTTACATAAATAAATATACTCCCTAAACAACCCCTGGGTTGCATGGCTATCTGACTTTAAATCCTGCCGTGCATTTAAGTAAACAAAAATCTGTGAAATTTTTGTGCACAAAAAACAAACAGACAGACACCCACACACACACACACACACGCACACACACACAAAATAAAGAAACATAGCTCCTGACATACCTGATGATGCACAAAAAAGCAACACCACACCATGAGGTACTTTATAATTGTACTGTACTCAGATTTCAAGTAGTTTCTTAATCCTCTTTATACTAATGTGGCCCCTTTTTCTCCTCTCCACTTTTCTGCAGGAACTCCTCCCCATGCAGCCACAATGCATGACAGGAAGCAACAGCAAGCTATATAGTACAAGTCTCAGAAGTTGAGAGATGCACACCAGCCCAACAATCTATATCTTGAGGGGTTTTGGTGGTTTTGGGTTTTTTTTTTTTTTTTTGGCAAGTCATTCATCTTTGAATAATACTTTGCAGTTAATATATTTAAACAGGTAGAATAGTTATTTAAGAAAAAGTGCTACCAAGTGTGAATGACACTCTTTTGCTGCTACAATCAACGTGATTAAGATAATCACTAGTAAGTTTTACTAGAATGGGCAGGGCTGTTGTGGCTATGAGGTTCCCTAGTTATAGGAGAAAATGCGCAGTACATGTGAGGGAGGGATGATTGTAGACTTTCAACAATGATGTTGTGCTTTTTTTGTCTTCCAAAATGTCTTGATTAGTGCCAAGTGTACATGCTTCGGTCAAGAAAACAAAGCAGACTGTAGGTATTTATTGGGGGACTTTTAAAAATATATATTTCATTGTAAACTTTGATTAACAAAGGTTTTGAAAGGTCCTCATGAAAGAGGCAGGGTAGTTAACTGGGAACTCCTAAGCCAGCAGAAATTAAGCAATAGCAGGCAAAGATCCTGAGAGTATAGAAGCACTGCTGAAATGAGGCCTCAAAATAAGATTTTGAAAAGGTCCCATGTTCTGTAGGAAAGAGACTGTGCAGGAACTTCACATGAGCTTACTCTTAGCCCTTCTGAGCTCACTAGTTCTACAGAACTGAAGCTAGAAGCTTCATTCCTGCTGATCTTAGTTGACCCACAAGAGCAGAATTTCGGTCAGTTCCTTTGGGAACCAGACAACCTTCACTTGACTGGAGTTTGGAAAATAGTGATTGCACTGTATTAAGAAAACATTGTGTTATGCTATTGCTGCTTTTAATGTCTCAGATAATACACCGAGGCTACCTCAGTGACACAAAAATGCAAATTGAATAGCAGTCTTGAAATTTCAGACTTGTGACCCTCACCCTGCAAGATCTCCATGTGCACGTTCACCCCTCCCCCACATTGACATCGGTAGAAGCTCTGCTTTTGAAGGGCTCACAAGATTAGGTCCCAGTCTCATGATCAGATCAGCAGACTACCTCCTTGAGAGTTTTTCCATCTGGAGACTAACAAGTTTCTTCTTGGGTAGGAAGAGAGAGGAGAAAGACGGTTTAAAAAACAATTCTCATCAATAAATCTCCAGGCTCTCTCAGTTCATGTACTATTATTTTATAAAAATTTCCAATATTTGCATAAAATTACATGCATTGCCCCTCATTAACGTTTAGAACATTATCATTTAAAATCATATATCCTTTAAGCATACAACAGATAAATCCCTTGAGAAATTTTTTGGTCAAGTTATCAAAACACAGCTCCTAATTTTGCTCAGTGTCATTTGTATATGTATTTCTGTGTACTTTCTTTAGATCACACAACAAACTGAATACACACATGCAATGGACATCTGCATGTAATTTATGTGAACAAATTTGGATCCACTATCCACTGATCCTGCTGTTTTAATGACTCATCAAAAGGGAGGGAAAAGATCATGTCTTCTGGAAAAACACATTTAATGTGAAATATTTTCTTGTTTTATATTCAAAGGCTAACTCAAAATCAAAAACATGAAGCTATCAGAAGTGAGTCAATGAAGCCACACCCATCTATACCAGCTGAGGATTTGACTCATTATATTTTTAAGATTTTCATCATATTCTGATGAATATGACTGATGGAATTTGGAGATGTTCTAAAGCATAATAATGTTAATATCCCAACTCTACAAATGTCTAAAATAAGGAGAACAGTGTGAGAACTTGGTTATGGCTAAACATAATTAAATTTAAAGGCGTCAGATACACTTAATATGAGCAAAAGTTAAAAATCGTTTTTAAAAGGTAGGCTCTTTGAACCATACTGTTTCTACTGATCATTTAATGAACAATAGACAAATCATTTGACGAACAATATTTTGTTATCTCTGACAAACATCTTCTTTTAAAAGAAATTACTTTTAACAAGTGATATACTGCTTATTTCCCATGCCCCCCGCCCCCATCTTCACTCCACTTATTTTAATTTCTTCTTATTTCCTCAGAACATCAAATACAGGCTTGTTTTTCAGAGCTTTATATACTTCTAACAGACAGGAATATCAAAAAGAATTTGAGTTGGGCAGAAAGCTAAGGACCATTAAACTTTATTTCACATTTTAAGAAGACAAAAACTGACACATACTGGTAAGAGCGCCTCATTTAACTGTAAGACCTTGATCTTTTATCAGCTTAAATGATAGGCTTCTGCTGAATGTAGAGGAAGCAGACAGGCTACGAAACTGCTAAACTGATATCAATCAGCAAAGAAGTCATTTGAAAATGAGAATCACCGCTTCATTTTCCTTTTGATGTATAGACGAATAAAAAATGGAAAGCTTAAAAAAATGCCATAGGGAGTTTTCTGACATTTAGGCCAAGACTTTCAAAAATGACTAATGATTTTAGTCACCTCAGTTTTGGGATATCCAATTTGAAACATCTCAAAGGGGCCTTATTTCCAGCCTGACCTTAATTTTAAGAAAAATATTTTTGAACAGACCTAAATATATATATATATATATATATATATATATATATAAACACACACACACACGAAGGCTAAAAGTAGGAAAAGCTTTCAACAACATAATCTGAAAAGTGGACTGTAGAGAATAATTATTTACAGGAGCATGAACTATTGTAGCATTTTGCACACTAAAAAGTTACTAACTGTGCAAAATTTCTCCCCCCATTACCTTCTAAAAATCTTTTGACACTGTTAACGAGAGTTCCCTCAACAGAAATCTTTAGGAACATGCAAATATTTCTAAATTTTAAGTAAATCCTCCATGTGAACTTCATCTCAAAAATTTTTCATCTTTGGGGTACAGCTTCATATATTATTGAACCAAAAGAAATACCAGTAGATTAAATTGCTTCTGTCACACAAATGAACTCTTGTGCTTGCTACACATCCCCTCAAGAATGATGCCTGATGTGTCGTTTCAGCCAAATCACAGTTACCCTGTTTGTTATTTGAACCAATGAACTGGTGCAGGAAGAACTCTGTTCTGTGAAGTGCAGTTCTACAGTAGATCAGTGAACTGTAGATTTGCTCCCACTGAATAGTGCTGGCTAAAGATCAAACATCTTAAGAGTCTAGTGTTGCAAAATGAAAGAAGATTATAAGAGGTCTAGATGCATGCACAAATCAGTTTAATGCAGATAAAAGCAACCAAGATAGACAAGACTTCAGAAACAGGACAGAACAAGACTTCCCTGACTGCAGTAGTATGGCAAAGTAACCTTAAAACTGTTAAATGTAATGTATTCTCCTTGTTATTTTAAATTCTTATAGTCATTTGCCAGCTTTTCCTTGCATCAGATAGGCTGAAGTAACTAAGTAAAATCATCAGGGAAGCTATTTTTAAAATATTTCTGTGATCCTCAA
The DNA here is from genome assembly GCF_011386835.1 of Chrysemys picta bellii. Lineage (NCBI taxonomy): Eukaryota > Metazoa > Chordata > Testudines > Emydidae > Chrysemys > Chrysemys picta. Next base: position 25,179,092 of record NC_088797.1, on the reverse strand, counting down.
AAGAACAAACCTTTTTAAAGTCTTATGAATTTTATAGGAGTTAAATTGCAAAAAAACTGAAGTAGGCAGGCAGGGACTATAAAATCATTTCCTGGTAACACTCAAATTTCCTTATACCACTTCCTGGCGATCACAATATGTAAACACTTAGGGTATGTCTACACTACGGGATTAATCCGAATTTATATAATTCGGATTTGAAAAACAGGTTGTATAAAGTCGAAATGTATGCGGCCACACTAAGCACATTAATTCGGTGGTGTGTGTCCAAGTACCGGGGCTAGCGTCGATTTCTGCACCGTTGCACTGTGGGTAGCTATCCCATAGCTATCCCATAGTTCCCGCAGTCTCCCGCGCCCACTGGGATTGTGGGTTAAGATCCCAGTGCCTGATGGGACAAAAAACATCGTCGCAGGTGGTTCTGGGTACAGCCTCACCTCCTCCCTCCCTCCTCCCTCCCTGCATGAAAGCAACGGACGGCAGACAACCATTTTCGCGCCTTTTTTCCTGGGTGGGTGAACACTGCAGACTCCATACCACGGCAAGCATGGAGCCCGCTGAGCTCAAGACAGCAGTCATGAACATTGTAAACACCTCGCACGTTCTCGTGGAGTTTATGCTCAGCCAGGACCAGAAAAACGAGGCGAGGAGGCAGCGGCGGCGGCAGCGCAGCGACAAGCATGATGAGGACATTGACATGGACATGGACACGGACACGGATACAGAATTCTGTGAAACCACGGGCCCCGGTGCTTTGGAGATCATGTTGTTAATGGGGCAGATTCTATCCATGGAACGCCGATTCTGGGCAAGGGAAACAAGCACAGACTGGTGGGACCGCATAGTGTTGCAGGTCTGGGACGATTCCCAGTGGCTGCGGAACTTTCGCATGCGTAAGGGCACTTTCATGGAACTTTGTGACTTGCTGTCCCCTGCCCTGAAACGCCAGAATACCAAGATGAGAGCAGCCCTCACAGTTGAGAAGCGCGTGGCGATAGCCCTGTGGAAGCTTGCAACGCCAGACAGCTACCGGTCAGTCGGGAATCAATTTGGAGTGGGCAAATCTACTGTGGGGACTGCTGTGATGCAAGTAGCCAAAGCAATCACTCAGGTGCTGCTACGAAAGTTAGTGACTCTGGGAAATGTGCAGGCTATAGTGGATGGTTTTGCTACAATGGGATTCCCTAACTGTGGTGGGGCGATAGACGGAACCCATATCCCTAACTTGGCACTGGAGCACCAAGCCACCGAGTACATAAACCGCAAGGGGTACTTTTCAATGGTGCTGCAAGCACTTGTGGATCACAAGGGACGTTTCACCAACATCAACGCGGGCTGGGCGGGAAGGGTTCATGACGCTCGCGTCTTCAGGAACACTACTCTGTTTAAAGGGCTGCAGCAAGGGACTTACTTTCCGGACCAGAAAATAACCGTTGGGGATGTTGAAATGCCTATAGTTATTCTTGGGGACCCAGCCTACCCCTTAATGCCATGGCTCATGAAGCTGTACACAGGCAGCCTGGACAGGAGTCAGGAGCTGTTTAACTACAGGCTAAGCAAGTGCAGAATGGTGGTAGAATGTGCATTTGGCCGTTTAAAAGGTCGCTGGCGTTCATTATTGACTCGCTCTGACCTCAGCCAAAGAAATCTCCCCATTGTTATTTCTGCTTGCTGTGTGCTCCACAATCTCTGTGAAAGTAAGGGGGAGACCTTTATGGTGGGGTGGGAGGCTGAGGCAAATCGCCTGGCTGCTGATTACGCGCAGCCAGACACCAGGGCGATTAGAAGAGCACACCAGGAAGCACTGTGCATCAGAGAAGCTTTAAAAACCAGTTTCATGACTGGCCAGGCTACAGTGTGAAATATCTGTTGGTTTCTCCTTCATGAAAACCCGCCCCCTTTATTGACTGATTTTATGTAAGGAACCCACCCTCCCACTTCCCCCAGCTTTCTTTCAAACCAAATAAAGTCACTATCATTTAAAAATCATTTATTCTTTATTAATAGATTAGAAAAAGAGGGAGGGAACCCGGGTGGTATTTGGGAGGAGGATTGCTGGGAAGGAAAAAGCCACAAAGAAAAGGTTAAAAAAATGACAGCCTTTTGCTTGGGCTGTCTACTGGGGTGGAATGGGAAGGTGTACGGAGTCCCCCCCCCCCCGCGTTCTTACACGTCTGGGTGAGGAGGATACGGAACATGGGGAGGGTGGAGGGTGGAACAGGGGCTGAAGCGGCAGTCTGTTTTCCAGCAGCCGTTCCTGAAGCTCCACCAGACGCCGGAGCATGTCTGTTTGCTCACGCAGCAGCCCCAGCGTTGCATTCTGCCTCCTCTGGTCTTCCTGCCGCCACCTCTTATCTCGAGCGTCTCTCCTCTCCTCACGTTGGTCCCTCCTGTCCTCACGTTGGTCCCTCCTGTCCTCACGTTCACTGGCTTCTTTCCTATACTTTGAAACTGTTTCCTTCCACTCATTCAGATGAGCTCTGTCACTGCGGCTGGATTCCATAATTTCAGAAAACATCTCGTCTCGCATTCTCTTCTTACGACGCCTTATCTGTGATAACCTTCGGGATGGAGGAGGGAGGCTTGAGGAATTTGCAGCTGCTGTAGGGAGGGGAAAAAGAGAGAATTGTTTAAAAAGCTACATTTTGCAGAACAATGCTTATACTCTTTCACGGTGACCAACACTATTCACATTACATAGCACATGTGATTTCTGTGCAAGGTCACATTTTGCCTCTTAATGCTGAGTGCCTGTGGCTTTGCTGCTAGAGATCACAGGTCTGGGCAACAGAATTCGGCTTGCATGCGGCCATGGTAAGCCATTGTTTTACAGCTTCTGTGCCCTCCTTTCCCACATACCAAGCATAGCCTGTAGAGTGCTGCGTTTTTTCTGTTAACATTCAGCAGCAGCAGAAAACAAACTAACCCCCCCCCCCCCTCTCGCCATGAATTCTCTGGGATGATCGCTGTACCCCTCCCCCCCACCGCGTGGCTGGTATCAGGGAAGATCCGTGCAGGCACCAAACTAACCACCACCCCCCCCGCCATGAATTCTCTGGGATGATCACGGTACCCCTCCCCCCACCGCGTGGCTGGTAACATGGAAGATCCCTGCTAGCCAAACGCGAAAAACTCAGGGCCAATTTCCCATCTGCGCTTGGCTAACTGCAGGGAAGGATTTATTTTCCGCCACAGGCAAACAGCCCAGTAGGAACGGCCACCTCTGTCCCCTTAATTAAGTTCCCGTATTCAACCAGGTTACCAGGAGTGATATCACTCTCCTGAGGATTACACAACAAGATAAAGAACGGATGTTGCTTGAATGCCAGCAAACACCGGGACCATACGCTGCCAGGCTTTGTCAGGCAATGATACCAGATTACTTGCTGCAAGCATGGCGCGGTCAAGTGTCCTACCATGGAGGACGGAATAAGGCTGCACTGCCCAGAAACCTTGTGGCAAGGCTTTTGGAGTACCTCCAGGAGAGCTTCATGGAGATGTCCCTGGAGGATTTCCGCTCCATCCCCAGACACGTTAACAGACTTTTCCAGTAGCTGAACTGACCGCGAATGCATCCCAACTCCTCAGGGCAAAGTAATCATTAAAAACCGTTTGCTTTTAAAACAAGTTTTATATTTTAAAAGGTAAACTCACCTGAGGTCCCTTCCATGGGGTCAGAGTCTTGGGTACTGGCTTGGGAGGCTTGGGAGGGTACCTCAGTCAGGGTGAGAAAAAGATCCTGGCTGTTGGGGAGAACGGAGTGCTGTGTGCTCTCTGCAAGCTCATCCTCATCCTCCTCCTCCTCCTCTCCCCCATCGGGAGAATTGCATGCAGCTCGGCGTAGAAGTGGCATGTCCGCGGCTCTGACCCGGAGCGACCGTTTGCCTCCTTTGTTTTTTGATAGGCTTGTCTGAGCTCCTTGACTTTCACGCGGCACCGCTCAGAGTCCCTATTGTGGCCTCTCTCCATCATGCCCTTGGAGATTTTTTCAAAAGTTTTTGCATTTCGTCTTTTAGAACGAAGTTCTGCAAGCACTGAATCCTCTCCCCATACAGCAATCAGATCCAGTACCTCCCTCACGGTCCATGCTGGTGCTCTTTTTCGATTATCAGCCTGCATGGTTACCTGTGCTGATGAGCTATCTGTGGTCACCTGTGCTCTCCACGCTGGGCAAAGAGGAAATGAAATTCAAATGTTCGCGGGGCTTTTCCTGTCTACCTGGCCAGTGCATCCGAGTTTAGATTGCTGTCCAGAGCGGTCACAATGATGCACTGTGGGATAGCTCCCGGAGGCCAATACCATCGAATTGCGGCCACACTATCCCTAATTCGAAATGTTAAAATCGATTTTGGCGCTACTCCGCTCATCGGGGTGGAGTACAGAAATCGATTTAAAGGGCCCTTTACATCGAAATAAATAGCGTCGTTGTGTGGACGGTTGCAGGGTAAATTCGAATTAAAGCTGATAAATCCGAATTAAAGTCGTAGTGTAGACCAGGCCTTAACCTTGCTGTATCTGTGCTCCTTTATGTATTGATATAATACAAAAGAGATGAATATATGTATATTACAAGGCCAAAGAGTAAATTTGAAATTTTGCTGCATATACAGCCAGCAGCAAATTAAAATGAGAATATGTAACTTTGATAGTTGAATAACCTAGTTATACTATGTATTGTGGTTTTGAATTATTATATTACAATTATATGCCAATTCTTAATTATTTCAAATGAAGTTCCAATACATTTCTTATGAAATTCAGTGTTACATTTCCAAAATGTATTGAAAGAGTTATTCTGCCTTAAAGACAAACAAACAAAAACACATTTATAACTTCCAATGCAGTTCTGTCACAAACTGATAGCATATGTCCCAGTGTTTGTACACTGAAATTTTGTAGGATAAGCTATTGAAGCCTAAAATGCATTTGCAGAACGTAGATAAGTCTCAATTTTACTTTGACACATGAGGCATACTGATGTGTACACTGGCAAATTAGCTGCAGCAGCACATAAGTATATGCACATGCATATCAAAAGTTGAGAGGTCCTAAGCCATCAGAAAATAGCCTCCAAGACATATGACTCAGCTCAAGGTAACTGCACAGCAATGAAAAATACTCCTAAAAAAGAACGCATGGCGGTGTAATTGCAAATAAAGCTTTTCACTGCTACCCCTTTTCAAACAGTGAGGTTATCCTTACCCAACCCAATCTCTGAACACTGCAGAAAAACAAAAGAAAGGAGGTTTCAGAAAGAAATATTAGACTATTATATCTTCAGTGCAAATGAAAAGTGTTGGATTAATAGTGCTGGATACTGTAAGTCTTCTATACTGTCTCTCAGCCTGACATGGACTGATCATCTGAAGGGATGAAGGGGTAGTTCAGCGTTCACAGCCATTCAATCTTTGGCAACTCTGATTGGCAGATTCAATAAAAAGGCCAACATGTGTCTCTTCTGATAGCGGTTTTTGTTATACAGACATTTGTCCATTGGGAATTGGATTGAAATTACCAAACTGTTTCACATAGGTACTTTTAAAACAGACTGCCACCATTCATTAGCAGGGCCGGCTACAGGCACCAGCAAACCAAGCATGTGCTTGGGGCAGCACATTTTCAGGGGCGGCATTCCAGACAGTCTTTTTTTTTTTTCCTTGGGGCGGCAAAAGCCTAGAGCCGGCCCTGACAGCAGCAGCGCGTCCTGCACGGGGGGGGGTGGGGTGGGGGCCTTGGGGCCGCTGCGGTTCACATCGGAGAACAGCGCCCGCACCTTATGGCCGGGCAGGCTCCGAGCGCGGGACACTTGGGCTGGGGGCTGTCCCGCGGGGCGCACGGAGCCGCCTGCAGGTGCCACAGGGCAGCCACCCACCAGCGCTGCCACCCACCAGCGCTGCAGCCGGGGCTGGGCGAAGCGGCCCGAGCCACCTAGGGACTGCGGCAGGGCGGCCAGGAGCAGCAGCGGGGCCATAGCAGCGGGGCCCCGGCTCCTCAGCCCTCTGCCGGGCAGTCCCCCAGCTCTGCCCTCCCGGGTCCTGGCCAAAATTTTTTTTGCTTGGGGCGGCAAAAAACCTAGAGCCAGCCCCGTTCGTTAGTTTCTGAATCAATACAGGCTGACAACACAGAACAAAGTGCTATTTACCTACTCTACAAAAGTCAATGTAAGTCACCGTTCTTGCATGTTTTCTGCAGCTAGTCAGCAAATGGCTTGCTATCTGTCAACCTGAGATTGCTGCATGTCATCAATGTCAATGAGGTCCAACAGCATCCACTTGACATTCAAGTTAGTCATTTTCCATGGGGACATCTTCCATATGTACTGCAGCAATGAATGAAAATATGGCTTGAGTTCCCACATTGTATAAATGTGTACATGTGTGAAAGAAGAGGGGAACAAAAGAACAGAATCAAATTTCAAGGGGCTAACACAACAAAAGTTTGAGCTCAAGAAATGACAAATAAATAAAATCAAGATACACAAACTTATGAAGATAGCTCACTCGTCACCTGTGGAGCTAGAACCCACCCACCGCTTCAAGTTTTTGATTGGCTAAAAACAGAATAATTGACCAGTTACTACTCTAAACTATTGGCTAAAAAAAAAAAAAAAAAGTCGCACCGTATAAACATGTTACATCCATGAGTAGTACACAAACTTATGAAGATTGCTCACTCATCACCTGTGGAGCTAGAATTGCTGATGAGTGGAATGCAGCACTAGAACATTAGCTTTCTTTTTATAAAACTAGTTAACACCAACATTCTATGACAAATTCCCAGAAACATACTGCCCAAATAGCAGGCAAAAGTAGTTAATACACCACTGTCATGTTTAGTTGCATGTTAGAGAGAGAACGTGAAGTGGAGAGATACGTATGGACTAATGGTCCAAGATCAAAATCCCTCTGAAGTCTTGGGCAAGATACTAAACTTCTGTGTCAGTTTCCTCACTTATAAAATGAGTATAATACTTACACACACACACACACACACACACAGGTATGGTGTTATTAATCTGTAAAGTGCTTTGATTGCCTAAAATATAGATATAGCAAGCAATCTACTGTCAGCTTGTGTACATCTGGTGCTACTCAGACTTTCCAAAACAGCAGAAGAGTGAGAGTAAAGACACTCTAGCCTGTTTCACTGGAGCTATTCAGAACCCTGCAGCAAAGTGCAGAAACTGAAAAGAATCATGTCCATTTCACTTTACTACTACACCTCTACCCCGATATAACGCTGTCCTCGGGAGCCAAAAAAATCTTACCGCATTATAGGTGAAACCGCGTTATATTGAACTTGCTTTGATCCACCAGAGTGCGCATCCCCCGGAGCACTGCTTTACTGCGTTATATCCAAATTCATGTTATATCGGGTCGCATTATATCGAGGTAGCGGTGTACTTAGTAAAAGTATGGGCATTAGCAGAGGCAGGCGCTGAAGCTATTAACAAAAGCCCGGAGAACATGAAAATGCTTTGACTCACAGGCAGGGCCAGCTCCAGGCACCAGCTTGGCAAGCAGGTGCTTGGGGCAGCCACTTCGGAGAGGGGCGGCAAGTCCAGCTATTTGGCAGCAATTCGGCGGACGGTCCCTCACTCCCGCTCGGAGCGAAGAACCTCCCACCGAAGTGCCACCGCAGATCGCAATCGCGGCTTTTTTGTTTGTTTGTTTGTTTTGGCTGCTTGGGGTGGCCAAAACCCTGGAGCCGGCCCTGCTCACAGGATCCTCCTTGCAGCAGCCAGGAAGTTGGGAGATATGGGTAAAGTAATGGAGACCCGCATCCCCAATCCCCCAGGACACAAGCCTCTGGGATATGGTAGCAGAAAAGAGAGAGTGCTCCTTCTCAGGTGAGTAGAGGCTTCAGATGGAACCACCAAACCAGGTCCAGGAAAAGCACTAATAAGAATCCCAGCTTCTTTCCTTTTCCCAGAATCTGGGGGAAACTGACCTTGTTTGGGGGGGGCCAACCTATCATCTTTCAGATTGTCCACTGGCTAGTAGGCATCTGCACATTATGTTAACCCTGGATATTCAATAAAGTCACCTTGAAAGTTTTTGTTCATCATTTCACAAGACATTACAATTCAGTTAAATATACATGAAGTATCTATCTCTATATGTTATCTTGCTTGCTTTTTTTAAATTTTGAAGTTATAATTCACTTGAAACAGAGTGCAATATATGAAAGCTAATAAAATAAGCAAGGCAGTTCAGTACAAGAATCAAGCTGAAAAGCAGTTTAAACTTGAAATAAGTTGGCTTTCATGTTCTCAACAAAGGTTTAGCAACTCTCCATAGCCACAAAATAGTACAGCGAGGTAATAAAACCATATCAAAAACAAGGGAAATGTGGGAGGGCCATAAGTGACGGCACATTGATTTCTGTTCTGCTTTTGTTAGCTTTGTAAGTGGACTCTTTCAGCAACACTTTTGAAGAGGATATTGATTTACGGAAAGATAAACCTAATTTTTTCAGTATTAAGTGTTCATTTTGTAGACATTTACTAGGCTTCTAAGTTTACCTAAGGCAAATTCCAGATTCAGATATTCCAAGATCAGAAGAGACTACTGTGATCTTCTAGTCTGACCTTCTGTATAATACAGGCCAAAGAACTTCCCCAAAATAATTCTTAGATCAGACCTTAAAAAAAAAAAATCTAAAATCTTGATTTTAAAATTGTGATGGAAAAACCACCATGACCATTGGTACATTGTTCTCAATGTTAATAATTAACACCTTATATCTAGTCTGAATTTGTCAAGCTTCAATTTCCAGCTGTTGGATCATGTTATACCTTTCTCTGACAGACGGAGGAGCTCATTATTAAATATTTGCTCCCCATGTGCATACTTACAGTCTGTAATTAAGTCACCCTTTAACCTTCTTTGTTAAGATAAATAGATTGAGCTCCCTGAGTCTGTCACTACAAGGCAGGTCTTCTAATCCTTTAATCATTCTTGTGGCTCTTCTCTGAACCCTCTTCCAAATTATCAACGTCCTTCTTGAATTGTGGACAGAGTATTCCAGCAGGGGTAGCACTAGTGCCAAATATAGAGGTCAAATAACCTTTGTACTCCTACTCAAGATCTTATGAGTAACATTCTTACCCACCCAGAAAATCCAATACTTAAAAATATTATTTTCCTTGAACTGTTTCCAAAATGAGTTTTCTTCAAAAGCCCAACTCTCTTGGGAATAAGCTTCTAGCAAACATGGGAGATATCTAAAGTCCACTGACCCTCTCCTCAAACTGTTTTTAACAATGAATGCAAAAATAGTAAGTTTGAGATAATTTCAATTTACATTTCTTTTCTGTACTGGTCCTTACAGCATTATGTTGAGTATTCTGTCACAGTAAGATCGGTCTTCCTCAAAATGGAACCTGTGGAACTTCCCATGGAGAGGCAGTGGAGGTAACACACCAGGCTTGGCAACACAAACGCTTCTGAAGTGTTTCTGCAAATGGTGCACTTGCAGCCTTTTAAAAATGTGTTATCTATGATGAATAAAGTTTCCCTCCCAATTCCTTTTGTTTAAAAATTCACTGTGTAGTCATAGCATTAAGCAGGAGCCACCAAGTCTGAAACTGGCCTAAGAGAGGAAGAAACAATTGAACTGGAGAATGGAAGAGGCAGTTGAAGAAGGGAAGAGACAAACTTTGGAAGTACCTAAATTGTGATTGACCAATGACATCAATGGATTGGGTAGGTCTTATTTATAATGGTGGCACTGGCAACCAAGTCATCAAACTTTTTCAATTTGGTAAGAAAGGCAAGGTGGGTGTTAATATTGCATCTTTAAACAGGCTCCAGTAACATCAACGTTCCTCTGACACATCCCTGACTACCAGTTTTTCTAATATATAATTATAAGTCTAAAAATACCTTAGTAACAATGTGTTATAACCTAAGTCATAAGAAAGTTTAAATTTGCAAACCAAGAAGAATAAAGTTCAACTTTTATATGACCTGTATTTGAGTCATTTTATTAGTTTTAACCATTTCAATGCACGTTCCTGGAACAAAGTCACAGGGGTGGAATTAGTCGTGACAATGTCTTACCACACAATGTTCTCAAAGAGTAGCCATCAAAGGAAAAAAAACAAACCCACACCAAGAAATGGACAGAGTTCAGTTTGAGTTAAACTGAAGAAAGGTCAAGTTCATCTGCTATTGAACAAAGAAAATAGCAGTAATAACAGTGGGAGCACTAGGTAACACCCTATCTATAATTAAAGACAGGAAATCTGTTATATAACAGAACATGGCACTTAAATTGGGAGGGTGTCATCTAGATCTATCTGCTGTATCACATGTTGTTTCAAAAGGTTAGTATCCTTTGTATGTGCAAAATAGAGGGGGTGACAGGTTTATAGTGCGTATGGAACATTTTTACTATAAATAACAAGCCACACCCAAGACAAAAGTAAACCTCATTACAAAGCATTTTAAAAGCGTTTAAAAAGGTTCATGAGATAGTTACAAGCAATGTCTGTCGAAGAGAAAACTGCACACCCGATGAAGTGGGTTTTAGCCCACAAAAGCTATGCCCAAATAAATTTGTTAGTCTCTAAGGGGCCACAAGTACTCCTTGTTCTTTTCACCCAAAATAGATAATGCAACATACCAAGACAACCTTCTTAAAGGGATAGAAGACAATACTTTTTTCTTTATGAACAGAACTAAAAGAAAAACATTACATCAAGTAACTGAGTATCAATAAAACAAGAGGCTATCCCTCTGTTTTCATATGAAGTTTATATTCATATTTGTATAACAGTGCCTCTATGGACCCCAATTATATCAGGACTCTATTGTGCTAGGCACTGTACAAACACATAACAAAAGACAATTCCAGCTCTGAGGTGCTTACAGTCTAAAAGGGCTTTTATACTGATAAAAGAACTTGGATGTAATTAATGAACATCTGTAATTAGATTTGATGGGGAAGAGTCAACATGGTTTTTGTAAAGGGAAATCATACCTCATCAATCTACTAGAATTCTTTGAGGGGGTCACCAACCATGTGGGCAAGGGTGATCCAATGGTTATAGTGTACTTAGATTTTCAAAAACCTTGGACAAAGTCCCTCACCAAAGGCTCTTAACCAAAGTAAGCAGTCATGGGATAAGAGGGAAGGTCCTCTTATGGATCAGTAACTGGTTAAAAGACAGGAAACGAAGGGTAGAAATAAATGGTCAGTTTTCAAAATGGAGAGAGGTAAACAGTGGTGTCCCCCAGGGGTCTGTACTGGGACCAGTCCTATTCAACATATTCATAAATTATCTGGAAAAAGGAGTAAACAGTGAGGTAGCAAAATTTGCAGATACTACTCAAGATAGTTAAGTCCAAAGCAGACTGTGAAGAGTTACAAAGAGATCTCATAAAACCGGGTGACTGGGCAACAAAATGGCAGATGAAATTCAACGTTGGTAATGCACATTGGAAAACATAATCCCAACTATACATATAAAATGATGGGGTCTAAATCAGCTGTTGCCATACAAGAAAAAGATGTTGGAGTCATTCTGGATAGTTCTCTGAAAACACCAACTCAGTATGCAGCGGCAGTCAGAAAAGTGAACAGAATGTTGGGAATCATTAAGAAAGGGATAGATAAGAAGACAGAATATATCATATTGCCTCTATAGAAATCCATAGTACGCTCACATCTTGAATACTATGTGCAGATGTGGTCGCCCCATCTCAAAAAAGATAGATTGGAATTGGAAAAGGTTAGAAAAGGGCAACAAAAATGATCAGGGGTATGGAGCGGCTTCCATATGAGGAGAGATTAATAAGACTTGGACTTTTCAGCTTGGAAAAAAGATGACTAAGAGGGGTTATGATAAAGGTTTATAAAATCATAAATGGTGTGGAGAAAGTAAATAAGGAAGTGTTATTTATTCCTTCTGATAACACAAGAACTAGGGGTCACCAAATGAAATTAACAGGCAGCAGGTCTAAAACAAACAAAAGGAAGTATTTCTTCACACAACACACAGTCAACCTCAGGAACTCTTCGCCAGAGGATGTTGTGAAGGCCAAGAATATAATCTGGTTCAAAAAAGAACTGGATAAATTCATGGAGGATACGCCTATCAGTGGCTACTAGGCAGGATAGGCAGAGATGCAAAACCATGCTCTGAAGTGTTCCTAGCCAGGGGCGGCGAGTTATATGGGCCCGTAGTGTAGGGTTACCATATTTCAGCAAGCAAAAAAGAGGACGGGAGGAGCCCCGCCCTAGCCCCGCCCCTGCCCCTCCCACTCTCTGCTCCCTGTCCCCTGACTGCTCCGATCCCTCTCCCCACTCCTGCCCCCTTGACAGCCCCCCCCAGAACTCCCAACCCATCTAAACCTCTCTGCTCCCTGTCCCCTGACTGCTCCGATCCCTCTCCCCACTCCTGCCCCCTGACAGCCTCCCCCCAGAACTCCCAACCCATCTAAACCTCTCTGCTCCCTGTCCCCTGACTGCTCCGATCCCTCTCCCCACTCCTGCCCCCTGACAGCCCCCCCCCAGAACTCCCAGCTCCCCACCCCCCTGCTCCTTGTCCCCTGACTGCCCCTTCCTGGGACCCCTGCTCCTAACTGCCCTCCAGAACCCCACCCCTAAGCCTCCCTGTTCCTTGTCCCCTAACTGCCCCCTCCTAAGACCCCCCCAACTGCCCCCCAGGACCCTACCCCCTACCTGTACCCTGACTGCCCAAAACTTTCTCCACCCCCCCCCAAAAGCCCCCCCCCCCCCGTTTCTTGACTGCCCCCTCCAGAACCTTCCTGCCCCCGGTCCCCCTTACCCTGCTGCTCAGAACAGGGTGTTGGGCTCTGTGCGAGCCGAGCCGGACACGTGGCTGCGCTCCCCAGCACAACAAAACCCGGTCCCTGGCCCTGCACAGTGCTGCCGGACCGGGTTGCAGGAGAGGCCAACTCAGAATGCAGGGCGGCTCCGGCTCCTCTACAGCTGCTCAGGAGTCCAGCCCGGGATTTTTCTGCAGCCCTCCCAGCCGCTCGCTCTGCCGGGGGAGGGGGAAATCCCGGACATTGTGAGTGCTTTACAAATTCCCCCCGGACGCTATTTTTAGCGCGAAAAGGAGGACATGTCCGGGTAAATCCGGACGAATGGTAACCCTACCGTAGTGCCCGTGCTCCAATATTCAGGGCCCAGAGCCCCGGCCCTACCTGCTGCCCCTTCGTGCCTCCCCCGGCCCTGCCTGCTGCTCCCGCATGCCTCCCCCAGAGCGTCCCTGCCTGCGCCCTGGGCAGCGTGCAGCTGCCCTGCCACTCTGCACTGCACTCCCTTGCCAGCCGCTGCTGGCTACAACAAAGGAAGCAGCACCAGCGGCAGCTGCTGCGCCTGTGAATGGAGAAGGGGTGGAGATGCACACGTGATGGCAGCCCCTACCCCCAGTACCCACCGGGAGACGACTCCGACTCCAAGGGGGCTTCCTGGAGTCTGGACCTGAGCAGCTGGGGCTTGGGTGAGTGTCAGACTCATGACACCCTGTCCCCACCCTGCCCGCACACACCACCAAACTTGGCAAGGGGCAGCTCCATCCCCCACCCCCAGTGAGGCTATGGTGAGGGGCAGAAGCAGGGGAGGAGGCACACATGTGATGGCAGCTCCCTCTCCCCCGCCACCCATCACAGGGGAGGCGAGGGGGCTTCCTGGACCTGAGCAGCTGTGGCTTGGATGAGTGTCATGACACCCTGCCCCCACCATCCCCCGCAGTCACCGCTCCAGCCCCACACTGGGCAAGGGACAGCCCCCTCCCGCACCGAACAACAAAAAGTGTTTGCTGCCTCCTGAAGAACATCGCAAAAGAAGGGGCTACATTTTGTTTTAATTTTAGAAAGTATTTGCTTTTGAGGTTTATTGATCCAAGAGTGCTTGGTTGTTTCCGTATTCAAAAGAGTATTAATAAAATTGATATTCTTAGTTAAATACATTTTTCTTATGATAGTGATATTGTGCAATATAGGGAAACTGTTAAACACTTACTGTTTCCAGTCCATTTTTACATTATTTAAATATATATATATATATCAGCTTACAAGGCAGGTGTGGGGGGGGGTGATGAGACTTGGACCCATTCTGGGTACCACCAAAAATTATACAAACCTGCTGCCCCAGACCCTAGCCTCTGTTTGCCAGAAACTGGGAATGGGCGACGGGGGATGAATCACCTGATGATTACCTATTCCGTTCATTCCCTCTGAAACACCTGGTATTAGCCACTGTCAGAAGACCGGATACTGGGCTAGATGGACCATTGGTCTGACCCAGTATGGCCGGTTTTATGTTTTTAACCTGGAAACAATACTTTTACTGGGCTATGGAGTAAATGTGTGTATTAGGCTCATTAATGGTTTTATGTACTTAATCCTTAGATGCATTAAGAAAAACCCTCCATAAACAAACATTGACAGGCAGCATTCACTGATAATACTACAGCCACCTCAGCATTGTAGAACTCTTTAGTTATCAGTAACAATTACAATCAACTTTATGTGCCATTTTGGCTATCAGATGCATAATAAACTACTGTAAGACAAAGGGTTTAAAGATTATTCTTTATCTCAATAGACCAAAACATTCACAAAGATTTTATGAAAGGAAAAAGGATCTCACTAGCTGATTAATCACAGACTTGAACAGTAAATGTGTTTGCAAACTAACAATATTCTGCTCAGACTTAAAAAAAAATGTCCTGGCTGAAGGTAATTATTCATATGATACTTTGTTGGATACAGTGGGATTATCATGGTAACTAAAATATGTTGAATCAACACATCAGTTTAGAATTATGCATTATTAATTTCAACATTGTCTGTAATTTGTCACGGTGAACTGCTTTTTTTCCCCCCAGTTCAGTGTATATATTAAAAAGTACAGCTAATCTAATATGTGTTTTGGAACTGTAGTTGGAACTGACTTTGCTATCCAGTTACGCAAATGCCACACAATGAATTTCTGATAGTATCTCCCCTCGTTTGCCAACATAAACCTTTCTGTTCCAGTAGAAATTAGTCTAGTGAGTAATCAACAATAAGTCTATTAGATTGTTCAACAACAAAAACCAACAACAAATTAAAAAAATTAAAACTCCTTCCATAGCTTAAGAAGGCAGATATCAAGACCCATACTTTTCTAAATGAAAACTAGTGTCTAGTTTATCTATGTACTGCAATCACAGCTCTAATCACCAGGTCTGTAAACAGTTTGTTTTTATAATAATTATAATTATTTATAATTATAATTAATGGAGATATCCCATCTCCTAGAACTGGAAGGGACCTTGAAAGGTCATTGAGTCCATCCCCCTGCCTTCACTAGCAGGACCAAGTACTAACTTTGCCCCAGATCCCCAAGTGGCCCCCTCAAGGATTGAACTCACAACCCTGGGTTTAGCAGGCCAATGCTCAAACCACTGAGCTATCCCTCCCCCCAAGGCAGACGTGTAACCATCGTCTCTATTACAGTTACCATGTAAACACAAGCATTCGGTGACCCATTTGTTCTGCCCAAAGGGAAATTCAGGTTATCAGAAATAAGGAAGCGAAAGTTGTTCTTCCAAAACAGCCTAGTGCTCTTTAAAATGTTTCCTCGGTTGCATTTTACAGTTACGTGATGCACCTAATTAGCACATGTGGGTGGTAGAGAGAAAAAGAGTTTGTTTGGCTTCTTCCATCACGAGAGCAAAGGACCGTGTGCATTCTGTCTGCTAGCAAAAATGAAAAACAATCCTCCAGGACCCACTGATCTGTTTCTTTCAATAATCACCGATGAAGCTTCTCCACACTACATAATACTTTGGGGAAACTCCATCCCTGTGCTGGGCCCTAAGTGCAGAGCATGTCTCCCCAAGAGTGCTTAAATGTCAGTGCAGCAGGTCTTATTTTATGCCTACACTGTAAAAAAAGTGTGTTCAGAACTCAAGTTAGCTAACCAGGATTAAAATAGAAACAAAGACTCGGCAACTCATCTTTTAATTTGAGTTAGCAGCTCAAGTTAAAGCTTATAGGGGAGCTGCTAATTATTAATTATTCCACTATGGTTATGTTGGTCAATTTCCCTGTGTAGACAAATCCTAAAGGATCCCCTAGAAAGGCCCCTAGAAAGACAGTGTAACCCACACACCTCCTGGGTATGGTGTTCTGTCCCATCTAGTGGCACCGAGACCACTTAGAGAGAGATTAATGAGTCTGCTCTACAGCCTTAACTAAAGGCTATGTGGCTTTTAGCTCATGTAGTAGAGGTTCATGCCAGGGCTGCCCGGGGGAGGGGGGCGGGGCGGGGAAGCAAGTGGGGCAATTTGCCCCAGGCCCCGGGCCCCACGAGAGTTTTTCAGGGCCCCTGGAGCGGGGTCCTTCACTCACTCTGAGGGCCCCGGAAAACTCTCATGGGGCCTGGGCCCCCAGAGCTTCTTCCGCTCCGGATCTTCGGCAGCAATTCGGTGGCGGGGGGTCCTCCCGCTCCGGGAAGACCCCAGGCCCCCTGAATCCTCTGGGCGGCCCTGGTTCGTGCATTTAGCTCCATAAGAACATAAGAACGGCCATACTGGGTCAAACCAAAGGTCCATCTAGCCCAGTATCCTGTCTTCTGACAGTAGACAATGCCAGGTGCCCCAGAGGGAATGAACAGGTAATCATCAAGTGATCCATTCCCTGTCGCTCATTCCCAGCTTCTGGCAAACAGAAGCTAGGGACACCATCCCTACCATCCTAGCAAATAGCCATTGATGGACCTATCTTCCATGAATTTATCTAGTTCTTTTTTGAACCCTGTTGTAATCTTGGCCTTCACAACATCCTCTGGCAAAGAGTTCCACAGATTGACTGTGCATTATGTGAAGAAATACTTCCTTTTGTTTGTTTAAACCTGCTGCCTCTTAATTTCATTGGGTGCCCCCAAGTTCTTGTGCGATGACAAGGAGTAAATAACACTTCCTTGTTTACTTTCTCCACACCAGTCATTAATTTATATCCTCTATCATGACCTCTATCACATCCCCCCTTAGTCATCTCTTTTCCAAGATGAAAAGTCCCAGTCTTATTAATCTCTCCTCATATGGAAGCCGTTCCATACCCCTAATCATTTTTGTTGCCCTTTTCTGAACATTTTCCAATTCCTATAAATATTTTTTGAGATGGGGCAACCACATCTGCACTCAGTATTCAAGATGTGGGTGAACCAGGGATTTATATAGAGGCAATATGATATTTTTTGTCTTATTACCTATCCCTTTCTTAATAAATTCCAACATTCTGTTCGCTTTTTTAACTGCCGCTACACATTGAGTGGATGTTTTCAGAGAACTATTCACAATCATTCCAAGACCTTTTTCTTGAGTGGTAACATCTAATTTAGACCCCATCATTTTATATGTATAGTTGGAATTATGTTTTCTAATCTGCATTACTTTGTATTTTTCAACATTGAATTTCATCTGCCATTTTGTTGCCCAGACACCCAGTTTTATGAGATCCTTTTGTATCTCTTCGCAGTCTGTCTGTGACTTACAGTAACTATCTTGAGTAGTTTTGTATCATCTGCAAATTTTGCCACCTCACTATTTACCTCTTTTTCCAGATCATTTATGAATATGTTGAATAGGACTGGGGGACACCACTATTTACTTCTCTCCATTCTGAAAACTGACCATTTATTCCTACCCTTTGTTTCCTATCTTTTAAGCAGTTATCAGTCCAGGAGAGGACCTTCCCTCTTATCCCATGAAAGCTTACTTTGGTTAAGAGCCTTTGGTGAGGAACCTTGTCAAAGGCTTTCTGAAAATCTAAGTCTACTATAGCCACTGGATATAGCTCCAGAGGTCCCAGGTTCGATCCTGCCCACCGACGACCAGGGTCTGTCGGTGTTACAAGTGGGGGCTTGTCTGGGATTTCAACTGGGAAGTCTCCAATGCTCGGGATGCACTTGCTCAGCTAGGGGAAGTATGTAACCCACATAACTCCTGGGTGTGATGCATCCGAAGAAGTGGGCAGTAGCCCACGAAAGCTTATGCTCTAATAAATTTGTTAGTCTCTAAGGTGCCACAAGTACTCCTGTTCTTTTTAGGGAATAACAGGGCACTGTAGCACTTTCAAATTGGAATCACCAGCATATAATTTTACTCCAATTTAATCTCAAGTGAGGCCAGTCTGATATTACTTGAATTTTGCTCCTATTAACAATCTTATTATTGTTGTTTAGTCAAAGAGATAAAAACCAACAGATAAATGCATTAAGTGCAATCAAGTGTTAAATTGCTATAGGAATCCAGGAGCGTAGGAGATGTAGGTGGCTACTTTTTATTGAAAAGTTCTTTTATGTAACTAACCTGCCAATCAGAGCTAAGAAAAACTTTTCTTTCTTTCTTACTAACTTTTACCCTGCTTAGATTTGTTTCATTATAGGAATAATTGAAGTCAGCCAACTTGCACAAAATACATGTGCAAGTATTGTAAATACTTTTTGTAAATACAGTCTGAGAATTGTGGAATTTATCTCATTTGGTATGCAAGCTACCTTTTCCCCCCACAGACTTGAGATCAGGATAGCAGAGAAACTGCTTATGCATCAAAAACTGACCTCAGTATGTTTAGCACATTTTTATGTCAGGCATCTAATAAATTATACTGGCTTTGCTCACAGGTGGGAGCATCTGCAGCTTGGTTAGCTAAATACTTTTGTAAAACTAAAAAGGAAATGGAACAAAAAGGAGGAAATAAAGAGAAACCGCGCTGCAGTAAATTATCTCCAATCTTCAGGCAACTGCACACCAAACACATACCTCTAAAAATATTTCAAGCAGAAATGTTGGTTTAGATTTCACTATTCATTTTTTTTATTTGATTTTAGCAGTGAGGTTTTTCAGCCAATTTGGGTGTGTAGGGAAAGGAAGAGAGAAAAACCAACAATGTAATATTGCAGAAGATTGTAATTGTTTTTTGTTGAACAGAATAGACATGCCTATCTCAGTGATAAGCAGGGGTGAAATGATGGTCCTTTCCAATCATTCCCACAAACCCACCATTCCTCACTGACCAGGCAACTTTTTTTTCCCCTTGGTCTTCTAGTAACTTCTCCATATCAAACCCATTTGTCACAAATCTAGTTGAGCTCCCCCCATCTTGGACATTCAAATTGCTGTGAGGGATTCAACTGCTGACTCAGTGTGCTTTGAGCCTCCAGAGTCTGAACCATGTCCAGGCACTGCTCTTGGCTTGGGTTCTTTAAGCACACTCTTGAGCTGCAGATCCTCTGTCTAGGACCCCCTGCCAAGACCTAAGACCTCACAGTCCAATTGCCCAACCCCTGGAACTAGTGCTGACCCCTCTATTCCTCTCCCCACTCCCACCATTGTACCTGATCTGGAAAGTACGTGACAAAAACAGCCCATATCAGCAAGGATGAAATCCACTACAGGTATTCAAAAAAATACATCAACTTCATAAGAATAACTTTATACTATCAACCAGAACCTATAAGTTGTACAGAAAGATTCACCAAATCATCACATTGTCTGTATTTTGTTTTTACATTATTACATTATTCAAATAATCATCCAGAGTCTAGTCTACAGTCTATGCTCTCCATTTTAAATCATCGTGGACCCCTCTCACAGCTTCCCCCACCACTTCCTCATCCCTTTGGTCTCTGCTGCTTCCCTCTACCCCTACTTTTTCCTCTGCTCCCTCCAGGTCCATATTTCTCCTTCCCTCTAATAACCTCATGTCTATTAGACTCCTGGCTACATACTCTTCCCACAGAGCAAGGTAAACTACTGCCTCTGATATGTATAGGCACTAGCAGGGAGCGCCAGAAAGATTCCTCTGTCTGCAGCACCACGTTTTTTTACTTTCACCAAAATACATAGGGTTCAGCCCGCTGATGCCTGAAGTTTTGGAAATGACTGGGTGCAGTGTTCTAAAGTTATTGTATTACAGGATAGACAGAACAAGAAATGCCATCAGGTTCAGTGTAGGGCACCGGCTGCTCTTTGCCGGTTACACACACAGCATCACTAAGTTTAGTGGTACTATATGACTGTTTTAGTCACGGAACTTCCCATTAAGAAACAGACATATGAAGATTTGTTGATCTCTATATACAAGGCTCAAATTGATTGCTATCAGCATAGGTGGGAAAAAAAAGTTTCCCCTGATAAAATAAATTAATGCAACTACAAGAAATGAAGAGGAGTTTCCCTTGGTAAATGTTTAACATCCAGGCCCTCCTTATCTCACTTTGAGGTTTGTGTTGGTGTACGCTGATTGATGCTTTAAACAGACCCATTTTTCTCAATACCAGACAGACATTTTAAACTATCAAACTGACTGTCAAATGAAGATTGGGAAGTGAGCACAATGTTTTCATTTCATTCCTTTGCCACTTTTGGTTGTCCTCGTGGCTTTGGGGCTGTTGAAATAATCTTTTATGCCATTTCTAGATGACATGCTATAGAAGTTTTCAACAAATCATCAGCAGTGAACAAATTTCAAGAGCTCCTCAGAGATTTGTTTGTCATGCCCAAGTGTGACAGCACCAAACTCACTGTTCTGTCATTAACATTAATTCAACTCTTCTTTTTATCCAGTTAGAATTGTACTCCTGTTTGAAAAGATATCAACATTTATTTTTATTATTCACCATCTGTACCAAAACCTTATTGACCTGAAGTCAGCTCACTAAGCTTTTCTGAACACACTTTTTCCATCCATCAAAGCAAAGCTGATGCCAAAGAGTTGCAAATGCTGAATGAAATTTGGCTCTCTTGTCCAGTGGTCACTTGTCAGTGTATTTAAGTGTCCAGACAAGTCAGGTAGGCTACTGATGCAGGTTCTTCCTTGACCCTTTAAGGTAATTGGTCCAAACTTTTCCAAGGAATTAATATTTGGTTCTGTAACTGCATTCTTGTATAGGTTTTGTGAAAAATTACCACTACAAAATGCTTGGGGTCTCTTGTTGCCAGTACTAAACCTTCCTTGGAATGTCTAAATATTATAGATGACAATTTCCTAACTCAGAAAGTGTAGCATCCAACATAGGGCAATTGCATATTAGACCTCATCTTGACAGATAAAGAAGAATTGATCACAGAACTAAAAACTAGTGGTAGCTTAGGTACAAGTGATCATTACTTGATCACATTTGTTATGTGCAAACAGAATAAAGTTCAGTAGTGTTTATACTAGGTTCCTTTAAAGGGTCAATTTCACAAAGCTGACAATTGTGAGTTAAATCAGCAGTGAGGAAAAATTTGAACAGAAAAAATATGAATGCTAATTGGAAATTGTTTAAAAACACTTTACTGGATGCTCAAAAATATCCCAAAAGCTACAATCCCACAAATCAAGAAATAAGGCCTTATTAGTTAAAAAACCAACCTGGCCTAGAGGGGCAGTAAATATATGTGTATATATATTTTACACATAGATACACACAGATATAGATATATAACAAATGGAAGAAATGGGAAGTTAATAGTAATGAATATAAATCAAAAGGTAGGAATTGTAGAAAATTGATAAAGGAAGCAAAAGGACAGAAGGAGAAATCTATGGCCAGTAGAGTTAAGGACAATAAGGAGTTTTTTTAACGTATATTAGGAAGAAAAAGAATACTAACAATAATATTGGTCCATTAGTAGATGGAGGTGGTATAATCATCAAGAAAAAAACAAAAAGACAGAAGTAGAATCATAGAAATGTAGGGGTTTGAAGAGACCTGCAGAGGATATCAAGTCCAACCTGCTGCACTGAGGCAGGACCAAATCAACCATCCCATCCAATCTGTTCTTAAAAACCTCCAGTGATGCCTATTCTAGAGCTTAACTATCCTTATAGTTAGAAAATTTTTCCTAATATCCAAGCTAAATCTCCCTTGCTGCAGATTAAGCCCAATACTTCTTATCCCTCTTTCAGTGAACATGGAGAACAACCGATCACCGTCTTCTTTGTAATAGTTCTTAATGTAAATTAAAACTTATCAGGTCCCCCCTCAATCCTCTCTTCTCAAGACTAAACATGCCCAGTTTTTTTAACCTTTCATCACAGGTCAAATTTTCTAAACCTTTTATCATTTTTGTTGCTCTTCTTTGGACTCTCTCCAATTTGTGCTCATCTTTCCTAAAGTGTGGTGCACAGAACTGGCCACAGTACTCCAGCTGAGGCCTCACCAGTGCTGAGTGGAGTGGGACAATTACCTTCCATGTCTTATGTACAACACTCTTTTTAATACATCCCAGAATATTAGCATTTTTCGCAAGTGCATCACACTGTTGACTCATTCAATTTGTGATCCACTATAAACTCCCATATTCTTTTCAGTTGTTCCTCATTTTGTAGTTATACATTTGATTTTTCCTTCCTAAGTAAAGTACTTGGCCCTTGTCTTTAATGAATTTCATCTTAATGATTTCAGACCACTTCTCTAATTTGTCAAGGTCATTTTAAATTCTAATTCTGTCCTCCAAAGCACTTGCAACTCCTCCCATCTTGCTATCATCTGCAAATTTTGTAAGTATACTCTCCACTCCATTATCCAAGTCATTAACGAAAATACTGAATAGTATCTGATTGACTGACCTCTGCAGGACCCTACTACATACGCCCTCCCAGCTTGACAATGAACCATTGATAACTACTCTGACTATGGTCTTTCAACCAGTTGTACACCCACTTTATAATAATTTCATCTAGACCACATTTTCCTAGCTTGTTTATGGGAATGTTCTGAGGCTATTACTAAAATCAACATACATCACATTTACTGCTTCTGGGACCTCACCCATCGTCCATGAAGTTCTTGAAGATAATTGCTAATGGTTCCAAGATTGCTTCAGCTAGTTCTTTAAGTACCCTAGGGTGAATTTCATCAGGCACTGCTGACTTGAGTACATCTAACTTCCATAAATATTCTTTACCCTGTTCTTTCCCTAATTTGGCTTGCATTCTTTCCCCTATGTTGTTAATATTGTGCCACCTCATCCACCTTCACCCCTCTGTGCTGGACACAGGTGCTGATAGATGCCCCACAGTAGCGTGCTTGCTCTTATTCCTCTGTCGGTCAGGCATTTGCCCCCTTTTCTCATGTGGGTCTGGAAACTCCTGATACAAAACCTAGTTACACACTGAGAAGTGTTCAAAGCATTTATATAAAAGAATATTAGGCAGAAGAATAGGGACAGACCAATGGGCCAAAATGGAGATGGGTGGAAAATGTAAGGGAATTCAGCAACAGTGAAACAGTAGCACATCCAGATGCGCCCAAAACCATCACTCCCCATCCAAGGCCTCTAACCCCACCAGTGCTGCACATAAAGCTGAGATGCTAGCTTCGTGGATTGCGTTGCTCAGTCTGGGCCTCCAGCCTGTTGGAATTAGGGTTGCCATCTTTGAAATGCAAAAAAAAACAGAATCCCCCACCACCCAAGGCAAGCCAACCCCAACCCCAACCCCCAGGCAACTCCACAACAACTGCCCCCTTCAACAGCCACTAACAGTATCTAGAGAGATAACACATATAGATAAAACTGATACCATCACTGTCCACAAATGGGCATTTGTTTTAGCAGCACATTTGCTAGCCAGTCTCAAATGTAGTTTCATTTAGCCAGTTGTCATTGAATGTGCCTTTTCTGAAGCAAGCTTTATTTCGGGGGTGTAGTAGGATCACTCACATCATCGCCCTGATCTTCTATTATTTAATATGCCTCACACGTCTCCTCACTCTTGCATGACTCATACCCTCTCTCACACACACAGGCATGGTGCACTTGTGTCTTGGTAGGCAGACAGCTGCTGTATTTTCAACAGTGTTGATCTGTTACAGCTTAAACTGCGGAGGTGGGAACACTGCAGCTTCTTTAGCTGGACACAGACACTTTTAATTTTAGATATCCCAGTGTATTATGATAATAATGGAAATCTTTAGACCCACGTAAAAAAAATCCAGCAGATTAAATTATTTTTCTGGCAACTTGCAAATCCATAAAAAATACCCAGCGAGACTGGTCAAATACCGGCCAGGTGGAAAGACTAGGTGGAATGCTGCTCCTCAGTTACTCAGCCTTCACATTCCCTCAGGACACCTGCGAGTTTAAGTCCGAAGTGCTGACAAGTCACAGTCTGGTAGTGTCTGTCACAGCTACTTTTCCCCTGGCTTATGCACACCCACTCCCAAAGCAACACAGTCCTTCTTCCTTCCACACAGTGCCCTCCGTCTCTCATTCCCCCGTTCCAACACTACAGCCAAGATGGCCCTCAAGCTCCTCCCATCTGCCATGGAATCCTCTGTCATCTTGCCCCTTCAAGCCGTTGATCCTCCAGGACTTGACTGCCCTTAGGTGCCATTTGCTGGCTTATTAAAATATTAATTGTGTTGAGTATCTGGCCACCATTAACCTTTATAGTGACGACTAAAGCAAAGTAGGACTTAAACAACTCAGCCTTCTTGATGTCATAACGTATTAGCTACCCTTCCCCGCTAAATAGAGGGCCTATACTTATCTTCATCTTTCTCTTGCTCCTTGTTTATTTAAAGAACTTATTCTTTTTGCCTTTTATGTTCCTTGCTAGGCGTAACTCATTTTGTGCCTTAGACTTTCTGATTTTGTCCCTACATGATTGTGCTATACTTTTGAATTCTTCCTTAGCAAATTGTCCAGGATTCCATTTTTTGTAGAATTCCTTTTTGATTTTCAGGTAATTGAAGAGCTCCTGATGGATTTATATGGGCCTCTTAATAGTCTTCCTATCTTTCCTTCACATCAAGATAGTTGGCAGTTGGGCCTTTAATATTGTCTCTTTGAGAAATTACCAGCTCTCATGAACTCCTTTATCCCTTAGATTTTTTTCCCCTGGGACCTTACCTACTATTTCTCTGAGATCGATGAAGTCGGCGTTTCTGAAGCCTATTGTCCTTATACTGCTGCTCTCACTTCCTCCTTTCCTTAGAATCATTAAATCTATAATTTCACAATCATTTTCAGCAAAATTGCTGAGTAGTCAATAAATATTTCTGTTTTGTATTTGAGAAAAAGCACATGATGTAGTCATAGAGAATGATGATAATGCAATACTTTCCATTCCAAAAGTATCTTGGAAGGATGTTCAACAGCACTACCCATTGTCCCAAGGTGACTGATCACAGCACCTGGTCGGGGAGGGATCTGCAACATCTGTGACGGCAGATGGCTGACTCCACAACCACTAAGGCTTTCCATGATTCAACAATTTCATATCAACCAGAATTTGTTAAGTTGTACATAGAGAGATTCCCCAAATTGTTACCGTCCCAAATTTTATTTTATTTGGTAGAAATAGTTCCACATTTTTAGTTTTATGGGGAAGTTTTATTTAAGAGAACAACACTCCTCTGCAACATTTGTAACCCCAATATTGCAGCATCCTGTTAATGTGTCAAATTATGAAAATACAAAATTGTCTACAAACAAGAGTGAAACTAACTAGTCTATTTACAGTGTCCAAATTGAATATAATGCAAAAGTAAATAGACAGTATAAATTATGAAAATTGAGAAAGACTTATTATATACTTATTATATTATATTATGTATTTAATTATATAAAGATAAAATACCCACCTTAACCTGCCAGTATCCAGTCCCTACTTATAAAACATTTAAGCACATGCACGTCCTTCAGTGCTTTGTTGAATGGGGATGAAATATGTGCTTAAATACTTTGTTGAACTGAGATCTAAATTCATAAAATACTGTATGTAAGAGACAAATCTTTCTACCCAGCCTTCCATTAAGCTACTATAAATACACACACACGAGTCTGTCCAGGATCATCACCATAACTGCCACAAATTTGTATCTTTTTTTGACATTTAATCAAATCATTTTAAAGCATTTGTAGGCAAAACAATTAAATTGCATCCTTTGGAGAAAGTGACTTGCTGTACATGTGTGAGAGCTACAGCAGACATTCATAAACAGTTTCTGCTGCCTCAGCAAATATTAACCTTTCAGTTTAGTTTACAGTATCCCTTTTGGCTGGATTATTATGTGGGAATACCTGTGCCTGAAGAAAATTCCAGCCCAGTTTTCCAATCAAAAGTCAAGGGAATATAAAGATTGTGACCTCCTCTCAGAGGGGATGCAGTCTTAGATATAACTCACAAAGGAATAGATGAAAGGATCAATAAATTCTAGTAATACAGGGTTTACACGAAAAAGAGCAGAGAATTGTATGATTTGTATTTATCTTCCTAAATATTTATTTTTTCCCCCCATTTTACAAAGGAGAAACTGAGACTCGGCAGTTAAGTGACTTGCTCAGGCCAATCACTGACAGAATAATAATAGAATTTAGGATCTCCTGGCTCCCAACCTTGTGCATAATCCATTAGACCATGTATTTTTTGTTATCTTTCTCCAACCGTACTTATCCGAAATTCACATGTGCAAATTTTCAATAAAAACCTGGCTTCAGGTGGCTTTTTTTTTTTTTAATTCCCATGTAGTGAAAAATGCAGTTAAAAATAAATGCTCTTGCTTCAATTTCACTAAAGTTTTTGACACATGAAAATAGCCAAATTTCACAAGAAAATTCCATTAATATGAATACGTCCCTCAGCTTTAGTTGCCATAAACACCTGATCACTGACACTGCTTTAAATTAGGCAATTTGCACAAATGAAAGTTGTATTTGTGGATGCCTTTAATGGCTTGCAAACTTAAAACCTCCTCTCTATAATTATTTTGCCATAAATCTAATACCAACACTCCTCACATTTTTGAATTTCAAAGTGAATTGTGGTGGGGGTTAGCAGCAGTGTATGAGGGGGAGAACGTAAACAATAAATAAAAACCCAAACTTACCCCTCTGAAATTCCAGCCTTTCGTGGAAGGAAACAGGGAAAAGTTGTTCTGTTGTTGCCGTTTAGGCCTGAAAGATGAGACAAGGATAGCATTTACTGTTTGCATTTTTAGCCTGGGACTCTCCGGATCAATACTGGGCAAGAGAGGGAGTAGTGCGGGGAAATAGCAACATATGTGCTAAACGGACACCTTAGATTTCCTACTGTTTGGTTTAAACTGGATATATTCCTGACAAATATCTGTTTTCGCTTTAGTTAGTAAACACTATTTTCATATGGTTTGAAAACCAAAATAAAGAGGCAGCCTTACAAATCTATTAAGACATGTGGAATTGATTTTTAGCACACATCACCCATAGCTCCCAATGACTTCAACACTACTAAAAGAATCAGACCAGCTATGCCTTCTTCAGACCATGTCTAAAATTATACCATGAAGAAGATAAAGGCAACTTAACAAACTTTTGCTATCAGTTGACATACAGATCCAAAATGCATTTAAACCAGGCAACATTTACAGTTTCACTTTATTCTGAAACTCCTCTCCTACAATACATACAATTACATATGCCGTTATCTCTGTAAAGTAATCATCACAACCACCACTTTATACTTGTATAGTGCCTTTTATCAGCAAACCTCAAATCGCTTTACAGCGTTGGGCAAGTATTATTGAGATTTTACCAATGAGGAAACTAAAACAAGGGTTAAGTCACCTGCTGAAGTGTAGCAAATCAACAAATTGGTGGCAAATTGAATCCCGGTGTTACTCACATCATCAAGAATACTGCTAGCTGCCATTTACATTTATAATTTTAAAAATACATTCCAAGATAGATCTTGCTGTCTGGATCACTCAGTGCATTTTGGCTCTGCCTATAATATAAACAACAGTGACAGGGCACCTGTTTCAAATACTGTTGACTTGTGTAGGGTGAGTATGACCTAATCATATTGTGATTGACTTTTAACCTGGCTACCTATGATCACCACAGAGCTTCCAACCACATCACAAATGTAAACTACTGTAACTGGGTCAGGGGACCGCCAGATTCTAAACATATCTGACAGTTACATTTTTACATTTCCAGTTAGGTTTGGGGGAGGCAGATTGTTTGGGGATTATTTTGGAACACCACCACCTTTCAATCATGAAGAACACATTATTCAAATAAATAATCACGTGCCTATGGGAAAGTAAAGAATTTATGAATTATTTATTCAGTTTATTAAAGCTCTCTCCAAACTTAAAGACACTATACATATTATTAAAAAAAAAAAAGCACATGAACAAACTCCAGGTATTTTAATATCAACAAAAATGCCTCAAGTGCAAGCCAAGTAAAGTTTTGCCCCCTAAGAATCCAAAACTCCTACCAATCCACACAGATATTCTCACCAGCCCAACTTACTCTTACCCTAATGAATATATCCTACAGGGGAAGCCTGATGTTGCAGTATGCCCTCAAAGTCAACAAATCCAGACTCTGCTGGACCAAGAGAAAAGAATTTCTCTTTCTAGATGTCTAATTAGCCATCATGCCCTTTTATACAAAGGGGGAGGGGGGGTGACAAGCAACAAGAACACAAAAAACAACTCAAAATCAGTACAGTAGAAGGCTGCATGTTAGAACTGCCATCCATCCAAGAGAGGAAGGTTGTTCTTGTAGTTAAGGAACTGAACTGAGACTTGAAAGATTTAGGAACAATTCTTGGCTCTGCCACAGAGTTCTTGCATGACCCTGGGAAAGTCACTCAATCTCTCTGTGCATGAACGTCCCCTCTCTCTAAAGTGGGATAATATTCCTTTCTGCAACCTTTTGTCTGTCCTATCTAGAATGTGAGAGACAAGGTGGGTGAGGTAATATCTTCTATTGGACCAACTTCTGTTGCAGAGAGAGACAAGCTTTCCAGACACACAGAGCAGTTCTTCAGGTCTGGGAAAGATAGTCCCAGGGTTACAGCAAAATGCAAGGTGATCTGGCAAAACCTGCAGACATTATCTCCAGGGCTACAATGATCAACACACCTTTCAAAATCCATGGGTCCTATACATGCCTATCATAACATGTCACGTACATCACCTAGTGCACTAAATGCTCCAGTAACAACTATTTGGGCATGGGCGGCAAGTGAACCCCCACTTTGGGGAGTCTAGCCCGCTGGCCCCACCCCTTCCATCTGAGACCGCTCCCACTGCATGCCGGAGCCCTGAAACCCACCCAGCCCATAACAGGAGGAGCCCTGAGGCCTC
Source organism: Chrysemys picta bellii (assembly GCF_011386835.1). Classification (NCBI taxonomy): domain Eukaryota; kingdom Metazoa; phylum Chordata; order Testudines; family Emydidae; genus Chrysemys; species Chrysemys picta. The sequence goes on along the minus strand of NC_088797.1, from coordinate 25,149,989 downwards.
CCCCCCATGAACAGAGGAGCCCCAGCTCACCAACCCCAGCCCCCCCAGGGCAGCCCCCTCAGCCCCAGCACTGGGCCAGGCCAGGCCAGGCCAGGCCGCTCCTCCCGCACCAGGCTAGGCTAGCCCGAGCATGGGGCCAGGCCGCTTCCCCCCCCCCCACTCCGAGCGCCAGGCTGGGTTGAGCCAGTCCCACCCGAGCACCGGGCCAAGCAGCTGCTCCCCCGCCCCCCAACTGAGCAGCGAGCTGCTCCCCACACCTGAGTGCCAGGAAGAGCCAGTGCCCACCTCCCTGCTCCCGCCCGACCCAGCGGCTCCAGTACCCAGCTGAGACACCTCACTCCCCCGCCTGCCACTTGCTTGCAGAGTCCCTCCTCACTCCCCCCACCCCTCAGGAGAAGCGACACCACGAACAGTGTGGGGACTGGGGGGAGGGGAGGGGAGGGAGAGGAAGGGGGAGTGCAGGTAGGTAGGCGGCGGCACCAGGCAGTGGGGGGGGAGGGGAAGGGGCAGGGCCACCGCGGCCCAAGTGTCCCTCTGGGGCGGCTCAGCCTGCCCTGGCCTATTATACCTGCCACCCATGTTCTTGGGTGAAACCAGACAATCACTACACTCTCGAATGAGCTCACACAGGAAAATGATAAAAGACAAAAACACCCTATCATCTGTGGGTGAATGCTTTTCACAAAGCTATCACTATATCTGACCTATCAGTCCTCTTCCTCAAAGAGGACCTGCACCACATTTTCAAAAGACAAGACTGGTAGCTTAAATGTATTACTCTGCTGGACACTAAAAATCATGGACTAAACAGACATGCTGGATTTATGGCTTATTACAACATTTTATCACCCATTAACCCCCTTTTTTTGTCCTATGACTGTAGAGGTGTTAAGGGGGCACTCTACCTTGAATGGTCCCTTATAATACATGCTAACTGCTTATGCTAAACAATCTGTTCCACTTTGCCTTTTGCTGTAACTCTGGGAGTAACTTTCCCAGACTGGAAGAAGAGCTCTGTGTAAGCTCAAAAGCTTGTCTCTTTCACTACACCAGCTGGTCCAATAAAAGGTATTACCTCATCCACTTTGTCTCTCCAATATCCTGGAACTGACACAGCTACAACAACAAGAAGTCCGGCGGCACCTTAAAGACTAACAGATTTATTTGGGCATAAGCCTTTGTGGGTAAAAAACCTCACTTCTTCAGATGCATGGAGTGAAAGTTACAGATGCAGGCATTATATAATGACACATGAAGAGAAGGGAGTACCTCACAAATGGAGAACCAGTGTTGACAGGGCCAATTCAATCAGGGCGGATGTAGTCCACTCCCAATAATAGATGAGGAGGTGTCAATTCCAGGAGAGGCAAAGCTGCTTCTGTAATGAGTCAGCCACTCCCAGTCCCTATTCAAGCCCAAATTAATGGTGTTAAATTTGCAAATGAATTTTAGTTCTGCTGTTTCTCTTTGAAGTCTGTTTCTGAAGTTTTTTTTGTTCAAGAACAGTGACTTTTAAATCTGTTATAGAATGTCCAGGGAGATTGAAGTGTTCACCTACGTGCTTTTGTATGTTACCATTCCCGATGTCCAATTTGTGTCCATTTATTCTTTTACATAGGGACTGTCCGGTTTGGCCAATGTACATGGCAGAGGGGCATTGCTGGCACATGATGGCATATATAATATTAGTAGACGTGCAGGTGAATGAGCCCTTGATGGTGTGGCTGATGTGGTTGGGTCCTCTGATGGTGTCGCCAGAGTAGATATGGGGACAGAGTAGGCAACGAGGTTTGCTACAGGGATTGGTTCCTGGGTTGGGTATCTGTGGTGTGGTGTGTAGTTGCTGGTGAGTATTTGCTTCAGGTTGGGGGGTTGTCTATAAGCGAGGACTGGCCTGCCTCCCAAGGTCTGTGAGAGTGAGGGATTGTTTTCCAGGATAGGTTGTAGATCGTTGATAATGCGCTGGAGAGGTTTTAGCTTGGGGCTGTACGTAATGGCCAGTGGTGTTCTGTTATTTTCCTTGTTGGGCCTGTCCTGTAGTAGGTGATTTCTGGGTACCTGTCTCGCTCTGTCAATTTGTCAATCTACAACAACATTGCTCACTGTGTAGAATGTGAACTGACTCTTACCATGAGTATTTACGGCATAAATGGAACCCTGGTTTCAGCAGGGGCTTCTAGTTGCTACCATAATAAAAACAACAAATAATAATGATCATCTCATCTTTTGTTCAGTTTCCTCTTCAAATTTTGACATTTAATTTCCCAATTGTGAACTGTGCCAGCCCAAAGAGAGTTCCAGAACTTCAGGTACACAGATAGAGTCAACACAGCTCACAATGCTACATACACCACGATTTCTAGAATCAAAGATCTGGCATTGAAAAAGCCCTTTTTCCAGATCCTTTCTATAGTGGCAGTTAAGGTGAAATTTTCAACTCAAGACCCTCAGCTGGATTGCGACTGCCACATCACATCACACAAGGAACGAGGCATGTGATCATCAATAACTACTTTAAAAAGTAAGTTATTTGTCTAGAAAGTGTTTCACACTCTTCTCTAGGAAGTGGCATACACAGCTGATCCCACAGTAGGAATTCAGGGTGGGATTTTGAAAACTACCAATGGACTTTCAACAGGACTTGTGCTCCTAAATCACTTAGACCCTTCTCAAAATTCCACCCTTACGCCATATTTCTACAAATTTCTTCAACATTTTAACGCTAATATCCCATAAGTTTTCCCTTTTCTCTTGCCTTCCTTATCACAAAGCACAGATCATTAGTTCTATTTTAATTCAGTATGTGGAAAACAAAAGACACTTCATCTTAAGCAAGTATTGCATGATTTATATAGTTAAGACAACAATTACAAGGGAAAAGAAAAACTTAACAATAAAAACAAGTCATTTATATCCATCCCTGCAATCATCACTGTAACAAGAGCTTGAAACTCTGCAATGAGTGATATAAATTTGACATGCCTATTAATCTACCGGGGCTCTGAACTGAAGACCATCAATTAGCGCAATTCTGTTATCAGCCTGTAACTTTCAACTAAGTTGAAAGCATCCAATACCATATGGACAACAGCCAGAAAAGTTTTTATAGAATAAACTAGATACTTAATCTACGTTTTGCCAATTTTCACCCCTCCCCCTCTTCTGCACCTTTACTGGCTTACAAATCAGCACATCAGTTTCTTTTGGTTAGAATGAACCACTCTAATATACATTCATAATGGAACGCCAGTTCCTTTCTTTCTCCACAATCATGCTGTTATCAGAGATCCCTAATAGAACAGCTCAGTGAAAGAAAAGTCTTACCAAAAGGAGCTTTAAATTAACAAAGTAATGAAACATGTGAAGACATGGTTTGTTCTTCTGACACCAAAGTAATTACTAATTTTTCATGGTCTGGTACACACTGAGGGTGTAACCAAATTCTCTATAAATTGTTTTTCCTCCAATTTGTGCTCTTATAAGCAGCAGAAATCAGATGGAGGTAATTATACTGCAAGCCTACAGTTATCACTTTAAGCATTAAGCTTCCTTAACCAACTCCCTCAAGGACTGACCCTTCCACTGTTAGGGAACTGACTTCCCCATTTTCTGTTCCATTTATAGTATACAATACCAGATTAATCAGCATTATGTGGCTTATTATTTCAAAAGGCTGACTGTCGTATATATATAAACCACTTTCAGACACGCAGAAAGTAGCCAAACTCCACTTATAGTAGAGAAAAGACCAAATCAAACCCTGGATCATAACTTTGGGGAGGTAAGGGAGAGAAGAGGTATCAAAATGCAAGATGAAATTTGAGTTTCACAAGTTTTTTTTTTTAAATAATGGGCCAAACCAAACCTGAACTACAAAATGTCTAAAATTTAAAGCTGAAATCAATTTTTGCAGCTTTAGCCTATTCCTAAATTATAGTGAAGCAGAATGCACATCCCAGATTGCTTCAATCTATCTCCAGTGAGAAAATGCAATTCTCAAGAGCAAAGTCCTGTTTGCAGCCTTCAAACTGGGCCTTTAGTGTGTTGGAGTCACTTCTATCCTGCAATTCCTCTATCCATCTAGAAATTTTAGCTGGAGTTTGCCTAAACAAATACTGAAGAGTGCAAGAGAGATTTAAAATCCATTTAACTAAAGTATAATGTTCTGGTCTATATTCCGCAGGATAGGTCCATCAACGCCATTCACTCATGAGACCAAAAGCAAGAGCTAAACTAAAAGGTACGCACAGTGGAAAATATATGATTTAAAGGGAGACAGAATGAAGCTGAAACAGATATTATAGAAAGGGTTTTCCAGGTGGCAAGAACAAGAGAGAGGAAGGTTCTTGCATTATATGTGATGAAACTGACACCCTATGAACATCTAAAGTAGATTATGGCATGAGACAAAAGGGAAGGATACTTCAGATAGGAATTCTGCTCCAACGTTTCTTACAACAGAAATTCCCTCCAGATTAGAATACAAAGTATTTGTTGTAAATGGAATTAAAAAAAAAAAAAAAAGATTTAAATCCAGTAGTGTAATTGAGGGTAACTCGAGTAAACTGAGTATACCCACTTCTCATTTGGGGAATAAGGATTTTAGTTTAGGGGTAGTTTACCTGCCCCCTCCCCTTTTTATTTTTTACACTACTACACCACTGTTTAAATCCAACCTCCCACAGTGTACAGTTTTTAGAGTATTAAACACAAAGAAAATAGTTAGGATTTGTAGGAAGCAGGGGCGGCTCCAGGCACCAGCGCACCAAGCGCGTGCCTGGGGCGGCAAGCTGCGGGGGGCGCCTGCTGGTCGCTGTGAGGGCAGCAGTCAGGCTGCCTTCAGCGGCATGCCTGCGGGAGGTCCGCCGGTCCCGCGGTTTTGGCGGCAATTCGGCAGCAGGTATGCCGAAGGCGTGGGACCGGCGGACCTCCCGCAGGCATGCCACCGAAGGCTACCTGACTGCCGTGCTAGGGCGGTAAAATACATAGAACCACCCCTGGCAGGAAGCTCTTTAGGCACTGTGTTGGGCAAACCTCAAATGGTTCAGTTTGGTTCAGGTAAGCATCAGAAGTTCAGAAAAATAGAAAGTTTCTGTCATAGTTACAGAGCTAGCTACACCATTTTCTCCTCCTTGGTCTCTCCAAGTGCACCTCCTTAGATAATAGGCCAAGGGTGGCCAACCTGTGGCTCCGGAGCTGCATGCGGCTCTTCAGAAGTTAATATGTGGCTCCTTCAATAGGTGCTGACTCCGGGGCTGGAGCTACAGAGCCAACTTTCCAATGTGCTGGGGGGTGCTCACTGCTCAACCCCTGGCTCTGCATCAGGCCCTGCCTCCACTCCACGCCTTCCTGCCCCCTTCCCCGAGCCTGCCACGCCCTTGCTCCTTCCCCCTTCACCCGCCCCGAGCCTCCCGCACACTGTGAAACAGCTGATCACGGTGAGCGAGAGGCATGGGGAGGGAGTGGGAGGTGCTGATTGTCGGGGCTGCCGGCAGGCAGGAGACGTTGGGAGGGAGGGGCGGGAGCGGGAGCTGATGAGGGGCTGCTGACGTATTACTGTGTCTCTTTGGCAATATACATTGGTAAATTCTGGCTCCTTCTCAGGCTCAGGTTGGCCACCCCTGTAATAGGCCATGAACCCTTACCATTTCTGGAGTGGAACCCCACAATTCTTCTTTTAGACTGAGTCCCTGGCTACTGCACCCTGTGTAACACCCATGATTATTTAGCAGGCTCAATTGGGTGCAGTGCCTACAAGTCTTCCATTCAGGAGCTTGTAACCAGTGATGAATACAGTGATCCAGAACAGCTCTCTCAAAACAACATAACCTTGTATCTTAACAGTAGGAACAAAACATAATGTAAAAGTAAAAATAATTTTCAAACAAACAACAGTCTATATGCATGTCTAGTTTTCCCTAAGCCTCACCACCCTGTGGTTGTGACCCAAGCAGATTTTGCTTCTTCAGATCCTGCAGTAGTGTCTGCATAATGAAGGAGGAAATGATCTTTTTATTTTTTTAAAAAATTAATAATATAAATTAATTTAAAATTAATATTGTTTGACATTGTCTAACCTGGCTACATGGAATCAAAGCAGGCTCTTGGGGGAAACAAACAGAAACTGAAGCAAAGATAAGATACACCACCAGACAGAATACTACGGGTGCTTAGGGGAACAATAGAAGAGCTATTAATTGGAAAATGCCCACATACCGGGCTAGCAGATTAATTTTTCACAGGCCTGAACCTAGGATAAAAGGGGCATAAAACCAAAGACCCCAGCCTAGATAGGGAGTGGACACAGTGAGAGGCAGCAGTTACTTGGGGAATGGGGAAGAGATGCTGTGAGTGAGAAGGAGCAATCTTCAAAGGGACAGAGGTAGCTGAGCTAAATGGAAATTACCAAAACCTGCAAGGTGCACCCAAATGTGTACAGTCTATTGTATTGACTTTTTAACTGTTTAGTCTCCTTTTGATCATTTAGCTCTCAAATTTGGCCAAACAAGTCTTGCAAATTAGCTGGCGCCTGGAAGTAGCATCTTCTCAGCTTAATAACTCAGACATTGTTTCTTACTGCTTTTGAAAGTTTAAGAAGAGATTATTTATCTAGCAATTGTGTTGCTTTCTTCCTACTTTTCTAACAACCCTGATATTGAAATAAATCAACACAGGTATAAAGTAAATCTTCTAATCATCCAATATAGTCCTACAATAACTATCCCAATAACCAGGTTGCATACAGAATTCATAAATTATTACAGACCGAATCCATTACCTTCACATTTTCCAACATGGGACTGTATGGCCAAATACCTAGTAGAAAGCTGGGCATTGTCAAAATAGTAAGGTTAGGGGGAAGAGACAGACGATGGATAGAGAGACTGGAGGAAGTCGAGAATGCTGCTTTCCTCCTGAAGCCAGCTCCACAGCTACATGCTGCAAAAGTTTGTAAGTAATAAGCTAAAGATGATTCATTAGTATTGCCTTAAGTGCATATATAAAGGTGCTAACATAATAGGAATTTACTATAAATGCCAATTGTTTTGCACTGTGGGATATTAGATTTAAAATAAAAAGGCACGGCAAATAAAGCTCATTTAAATATAATGATATTGTGAGCAAAATAATATTCTCTCCTCTGCTGTTTGCAGTACAGTAGACACAGTAATTCAAAATTAACTTGCATTAGCATAATGTCTTGTCATGAAACAAAGAGAATTACTGATACCTACTTCAAGTGCTTTTTGCAGAAATAGCATTGTGCAATTCCATGTTTATTGTGTATCACTGACACCACATCTAATTTGCTCCACTTACAAGTATGAAGCTTCCTGAGGTTTCCCCCCTTACTTGTCAGCCCTCCTAACTCAGTCTTGGATCTGAAAGTCATACTGGGTTCTTTCCTTCTCACATATCACCATTAGCCATAAAAATTCTGCCAGTTAAATTCTGTCCTCATTTGCATTCTACATTCCCATTCCATTCAATTGAGGCGACAAATATGTAAGTGGAGGTGAACTTGCCCACACCACTGGAACCTAATCTGCATTTGCTGATGATGCACCAGTCAGAATAGAAGCCAGCTCCCACTCCAATAACTACCACAGGAATTAAAAAACTGTATGTTTGTCACTAAAATGTGCAGATATTACTGTGAATAGACAACAAGGAATATAGCTGCTGATTAAAAAGGTATTGTTTTTACATCATCACTTTTTAGGACAGAGCTCAGATTAACAAAGAATTTAATGAGAACTATTGCTTAATGTTTTCCTGTGCACCTTTTCTGTGCTCTGGGGCCTAATATTATCATATTGAAAGGTGGGAAAGGAGAAAGGAATTTTAAAATGACACTTAGCAGGAAGATGTGCTGCCTGTCTTAAAGCATAATGATGTGGTAACATGAAGGATTTAATTGTGGTTTAAATTATACATTTCACACCTATACCTGATCTTGCAGTCTTTCCACATGTAGAATCAGCACTGACTGCAATAGCATTCCATATATAAACCACGAATTAGTTTTGTGTTTCTTGTTACCTATTTAAAAAGGCACAGCTGCTACATCTGTTTGAAGATGAAAGTGGGGCTTGCATACTGATCTACATAGATACCATGCAGATAATAGAGGAGGAGTTCAAACAATCTAAGAGTCAAGCTCCTTTGGAAAGTAAAAATTCTTTTCAAACAGCTAATCTTTGGCAAAAATAAAGGTTGTTTCTACAGCTGTGAATATTTTAATAGCATACTGTTAAATAATAAGACTGACTATTGAGAACATTGATGTAAAAACTATCCCCTGAAATATCAATTGCTAGCAACTCATCAAAAATTGTAAAACAAAATACTTTTCATAAGAGTAAATTTATTTTTAAAATACTGGTATATATTCATATTCTTGATTTAAACAAATTTTCAAAAGGGATTTACCTGGTGAAGACAGATATGCAAGAGCATTTTTAGGCATACTAATTCAACTGGAGTTTAATCTGCTGATGTTGTACATTACAAGTAATAATAAATCAAAGTACTTTTGGAATTCATTTAAAAAACTGCTTCTAAGGCAAAATATCCTCTAAGTGCAATTTTTTAAACTATTCTTTTGTTTTAAATGCCTGTATGACTAACTCATGGAAAAAAAACTAAGCATAATATATTTAGGAATTACATCCTTGTGTGCATTTGCGATTGTGATTTTGAAATTTACGAAAGTATTGTGGTTCTCTTCATTCCACTCTTTTGCACTCAAAGGATGGACAGTCACATTTTGCTCTAACACTGTGACGTTGCACTCCATATACTTTATGAAAATATTCTTATGAATGTGAATATAATGCAACTGAAATATGCTTTATGCAAAAGGTCTCTTGTAAGGTATCATTATGAAGCTTATAAACTACTGAGTCTGTTCATCCTATTTGTATGCATCTATCATTCTTGTACCTGAAGCTAGAAATATGAAGTATAACTCTGAGGTCTTATTGTAATTATGCAAAGTGTGGGCCCTTGATGGTGGTTTAAAATCTTGATGGCTCCCATTGATTAGAAGAATTGGTTGTAAATGGTTTATTTACCTGCAAGCCTTCCTGTGTCTGTGTGGGCCAGCCCGTGGGTAATGAAGAATGAGGTCTGGCAGGACATGTGACCATGTCACATGATACTGGAATCCATCTTAAATCTGGTACCTTTCCATTTAGAAGGAGGGGTGGGGACCCAGAGACAAAAGATTCCTGCCTTTTGCCAAAGCTATAAAAGGGGGTGGAACAGAAGAAAGGGGGCTGCCAGTCATGAGATAGCCCCTGTTTTCCACCTATGATGTCTGCTGGAACTAACAAGAACTGTACCAGGGGAAAGGATTGGGCCCAGACTAGGAAGGAGTCCAGTCTGTGAAAGAAGCTTATTGGAACACCTCGGAGGGTGAGATATTATCTGTAATTAGGCTTAGATTTATGTGCTTTTGCTTTTATTCTGCTTGGTGACTTACTTTGTTCTTTCTGTTATTACATGGAACCACTTAAATCCTACTTTTTATACTTAATACAATCACTTTTGTTTATTAATGAACCCAGAGTAAGTGATTAATACCTGGGGGAGCAAACAGCTGTGCATCTCTCTCTATCAGTGTTATAGAGGGCAGACAATTTATGAGTTTATCCTGTATAAGCTTTAAACAGATTTATTTGGGGCTTGGATCACATTGGGAGTTGGGTGTCTGGGTGTTGGAGTCAGGTAACCTGCAGAGCTATTTTCACTTAAAGCCTGCAGCTTTGGGGGCGTGGCCCAGACCCTGGGTCTGTGTTGCAGCAGGCTAGCATGTCTGGCTCAACAAGGCAGGATTCTGGAGTCCCAAGCTGGGAGGGAAAACGGGCTCAGAGGTAATCTCAGCACATCAGGTGACAGTCCCAAGGGGATCTCTGGGACCAAACCGTCACAAACACCTACAAACACAATTTATTTGCAGTAGGGTTTTCACAAGCCTAACAGAGCAGAATATGGCCCATAAAATTTAGGTCTCTGTCCTACAGACCTGAATTCCCTCAACTCCCATAAGAGTTAGTGTGAGTTGTGGGTACACAGCCCTTCATAAGAGTCCACTCAGTATAGCAAGACTGGGTTCTAAATGCTTAAAAATAAACGAAATTATTCACTGAGAGTGGGAGAGGGATTTTTAGCAGCATATGCTGACATACCAAATATTAACATAACATTTTTAGGCTGCAGTGTCAGAAAACATTAAGCAAGAAATTAAATAGGAAAACAGCCTCTGAGAGTCTGGATCTATGCAAATGAAAAACTGAATCAGTGAACCAGATACAGTCAACAGTGAAACAAGACTTACACCTACTGTTGTTCCACAATATACTTATTTACATCATGAATCAATGCATAGCACTGTAAAATATCCTGACTCCAGATTACCAAAGAAACCACAACATCTTTTTCCATTTTTGCATTTGATTAATTTATTGTAAAAATAGAGTATTTTCAAGATGTTGTCTTCTGAAGGGAACACTTTTGAAGATCAAAAGGGAGATTTAGGTTTTGATGTAAAAATTGTCAAAGCCCCCTATTGACATAGCATTTCAGCTGCTGAAGAAATATGGACCTGATTTAAAGTTTTAAGGCATTTTTATTCTGAAGTTTTAACTACTGCAAATTAGTGTGATCAATTACAGTTGATATAAAACACTGAAAAGCATCTGTGTGATAAATGTATATAAGCCCCTACCCAAAACTGAAATAGAGATTTCATGGCTGCTAGCCAACAGAAGTCAACCAGCCTCACTAGGTATACAGCCATAGAGGTCAAGCCTTGGTCCCAAGTGCTATCCCAGAGATTAAATTAGCAGATACAAATACTTCTGCTGATGTTGTAAATTGAGGATGGATTCAGCTAGGGAATAGTTTTTAAAGGGTCTATATTAATTTTTCTACTGAAAACGTCACTTTTGGATTTCCAAACTTTTCACCAGCAATATTGTATTAATGTTATTGGGGATTTGTTTAGTTTTGTTTGTTTTTGTTTTTTTAAATACTAAGAGCAGTTTTGTGTCTATGGAACAGAAAAGGATTGAGAGGATTAGCAGTTTGGCTAAACAGAAACAGCCTAGAATTATTCCTATACAGTTTAAAAAATGCTGGGAGGAAACAGAGCAGCAACATTTATATTCATTTGTTCAGTTGCTGTGTCATTGTGCGTCTGTGAAGCAGCTATATTTTTATGAATAAAGCAACAATTTGTTTTAAAAGTGTTGCTAATTTTCATGTTAAGATCAAATGTATGGACAACATCCTGTGTGCATGATAAAAACATCCAATGGCATTGCTTAAATGGCCACCTGTCACGAGAACACCAGAGAAAAACCTCCAGGAAAAAAGACACAACAGTATTCAAATTCAAGGAAACAGAATTCATCCCATGTTGTTTTCAAACAGAATAAGCCCTCAGTAAAAACTAATGGTCGGAAATATATTGCAGTTCAGCCAAATAGTGTTGTTATTGATAGTTTCCAGAGAAACTTCTTAAATCTTTAAGGAAATCACTTCAAGTTCCATCTCATCACATCCATGATAAAGAAAACAGGAGGTAGCTTTCATAGGATGTTATTTGTTTTTTGAACCCAGGTCATCTGGCTTCATTTTAGATGAAACTATACATTGTCATGCTGACAAACAAAACTGTGGTTTTCACTCTGCAGCTATTATAAATTATTTACTTGGAAATGCTAAAAATCGAGATCAAAATTACACAAATATTCATTTTGAAGAAGGTGATCCAATATTATTTTAAAATTCCTTTACTGCTTATTTTCTTGCTCCCTCATTTTGAATCTTTATTTATTTTTCCTGCATTGTATCTTCCATTTGGGATATGGAAGGCTGCGAGATAGATTTGTATGAAACACCAAATAAGACTGTTTCAACATTTTAACTTCAATCACCTTAGTAGACGTTTTCACAAGTACTGTAATGTAAAAGACATTTTTTGTCAATCTTTCAAAGGATACTCTATGCTACTTTTTTATAGCTGGTCGTTAGAGACATGGCATTACGCCAGTCAGTCAAGGAAGGAGACTTGCTTTGATAAAATGTAATCAATTAAAAGCAGATAGTTGCTTTCAAAATATTTTTCACTGAAAAAAATTGTTGCATAAAGGAACATTTTTATAGCTAGCATGACTATAACATGCCATACTTCTTCTTTGCAAACAAACAAAGACTTAGTCTAATTCTAGGAAAGTTACAAGTCTATCAGCGCTGAGAACTAAAATACTAATTTTCCAAGTGACTGTGGCCTTGCCAATAATCTTTAACTCTGATATGTGGTAACCACCTGCTAAGAAGGTGAAAGATACCCCCATAATTTAGTGTTTAAACTAGCCCTGCATTCAGACTTTCCAGAGCAGGGAATTGTAGAAACTAGGCCAAATTCCATTTAGCTGCTTTGTAAATTATCATCCAATAATAGATATGTAGAATCTTACTAAGTGCTTGATGTATAAGCTGCTGAGCACATTCCTACCTAAGTACATGAGCAATAAAATGAGGCCAAAAGTATTAAGTGCTAGAGCTGGTTGGAAGTTTTCAACTAATGTTTTTTCATTGGCAAATGCGAATGCATTCAAACCAAGTCTTTCCAGTGAGAAGTTTCTGTTCTGACAAATTTTTCAATTTGAAAAGGTTTGGGAGAAAAAAAAGTTTCAAATTTATCAACATGAAATTTTTTGACATTTTCTAAACAAAAATCTCTGGTCTTCTGGTTCAAAATGGCTTTTTGATTCAAAATGTAGCTAAATATAGTAAAAAAAATCAAAATGGTTGAAATTTAAACAAAACGTTTCAACTGACCCTTAATTAATTCCCTCCCTCCCCCCAAGATTTCAACATTTCGGCCTGATTCAGGAAAGGAAAAAAATTCAAATTCTCAAAAATTTTCACAGGACAGGAAAACCGTTTCCCACCTAACTCTGTTAAGGACCTTACCAAATCAAACCCTAAATGTAATTCACTTAATATCTCAATTTGATCTCAGTACCAAAATCAAGAGGATGAGAGGTCAATGTTTTATTCATTTGGCCTCTCAGCATCACTAGATACAAATAAACTGTGCTATACTTAAAGAATTAAAGGAACCCTCACAGCTGAAACATCTTTAGACAGACATTCCTAGTATCTAAGCATGTCAAACAACAAATGCTTTTCTCTGATAAGCAACCAGTATGTTAGATTTTGTTTCAAACTCAGTTTTGAAACATTTCATTCATATCATGTGCTACAAATAGAACTATACATTTCTAATTTATCAAAAATTAAGATACTGAATCAAAGTTCGAAGCTTTACTTACTATATAAATGAATTGAATTAATCCGTGTCCAACGGTATAACACTTAGATTTACCAGGAGAGTTGACTGGCAAATATTTCATTACACTTGGATCACTGGGCAGTCTGTTTGTTCCAAGAAGTCAAATTAAATGTAAATATGGAGCTGAATTCATTCCTCATTTACGTTGTGCAATATCAGTGAAGTTATACAGGTGTAAGTGAGGGCAGACACTGGTCCAAGGAATTTAGAAACCCTGTTTTCCACTATATTTCATAATGTTGTGGCCTTCCTGTTATCTACATTTGATCTCAATGTACTACATCTTTAAAAAGAACGTGGAATACTTGTGGCACCTAGGAGACTAACACATTTATTTGAGCATAAGCTTTGTTAGTCTCTAAGGTGCCATAAATACTCCTCGTTCTTTTTGCTTTTTGATACAGACTTGTAGGGATATTAAAGATGGTACTAACAGTGATTTCCCCCAAGTGACAGTGACCCCCCAATAATTTGTCCCCCACACTTTAAAATCCAACAGTTTCACCAAGTACAAAAATCTCTTGGGTCTTCTGTTAAAACTTGTAAGCTACTGTCTGTAGAAACTACTGATTGTATCTATCCTGTGAAAGATATTTTATTACTATGTAAAACTTACTAACAAGTTAATTGACTTTGTTCTTGAAATAATTGATACAATGTAAACAAACACTATAAGCCGTTAAGTGACTTTCACTTCATTGTAACAGCAAGGGCTCCTAGACCCACACCCTCTGTGATTAAAGGGCCGGGAGTCTCAAATGAATTAGCACACACCCCGAAAGTGGTGGAGACAGTAAATTAAAATATAGTTAAGATATGGAATGTATGTTGATGAATGCTTGATGTACACGAATGGTTAGGGAGGTGCCAGCCTAGAAAGGGAATATCCATCGGCCGAAGAATGTGTCAAGAGGATGAACAGACAACCCCCGGAGGGTAAACTGGGATCCACCCCATCACCTGGAAGGATGAAAAACACAAACTTTGGACAGTTTGGAGCCACCAGGAATGTGCCCAGGAATGTGTCCAGAAATGTGCCATCTCCATCTTCAGCAACAGCAGAATGAAACAGCTCCCATAGACTAACATAGGAATTAAATCCTATAAGAATGGACTCTCAAGACTGATGACTTTGAGTCTCTGGTTCTGCTGCCAGCCTCCAGGAGCAACAGGTGCACCTGACACAGACTCGGCTCCATCCTCATGACCAAGATACCTGGCCAGTAACTTGGCATGAGCAACTTCTAGGCTGGTAACTATAACACCTATACAAAACTTGAATGAATGATTGTGTGAATGAATCTACATATATGTGTGTGTGTATAAGGAATAAGTAGTGATAGGAATAAGTAGTCAAAACAACCTTGTTTACTTTTATCTTTTGCTTTATCATTATATTTACAATAAATGTGGCATCTTTGCCTTACCCCTCTTAATAAGATCCTGCTGCTTTTTATTCTATTGGTATAACAGATTAACATGGCTACCACTCTGATATATCTTTAAAACAACTTGACGGTATATTTTTAGTACTGAATTTTTCATGCCCCATTTTTTATAATAACTTGGGATTCTGTCTTGCAGTCCACATGCAGACAAAACTTCCAGTGACTAACAAATCAAGCTGTAAAATACATTCAAGTTAAAACAAAAAAATCTATGTCCATGTGGTAAACGTTGGATTGTTTTCCTCTTTGTTTATATTACTTCAACTTCCATTCAGAATAAAGCGACTACATGAACAAAAGTCTGTTTGAATGTGCAACACACTGATTTTTAACAACACTTTCAATATATACAATATTGTTTGATACCAGAACATCTCTGCTTGCGCCTATTGTTGACTGATGTCAGCACAGTTCTAGGAATGGTACTGGTTAATTTAAGCCTGCTGAATCAACACAGAATGATGAAAATAGATTTTATGGGCCATTTAAGAGTAGCCACCAGAATTAATGAATACTGATCCCTGCCATGTGACTTTTGTAACCATAGTCGGTCATGTGACCGGGTCAGGAAATAAAGATCAGCCTCTTAAATACCCTTATTACAGAAGAATAGTGTTATCTATTAAATTATAATTTTTGAATGACTATTTACTTATTTATACATACATCCTATATATTTAGCATCTGAATGTTTCTTTCAAAATTATCACATCTTTAACAAAATTTTAGGCCTGAACAGTTTGATAATCTCTCTGAATCCACATAGGTAATAGGAAAGACTTCATATAGTATGCATTCTGTAACCAAATATTTAATAAGAGCATTTAGATCTTTATCAGGAGAATGACCATGCTGCCTAGTAAATAAGTTATTTTTGTCTATTTACATCAGTTACATCATTATCTCTGAAGGGATATTTTCAATAACTTAAATTGAGATCAGCAAAATGTTTTCAGTAATTTGTCATCGTTCACAGCTGGGCGCCTGTGGGAACATTTCTTGCATCAGTGTTACCATAGCAATTACTATAGAAACCTCTGAATGTGCAGTGGAGTAAAACCAGATGAAACTATAGCTCCCATGAAAGCTCCATTCAGAATATCAATTCAGAACAGAAAACATTCAGTAACCTAACCTTCACCACTACCAAGTTGTGTTTTACAATCTCTCCTATATAAATTTCCCAGTTACATTACAGCCTATTATATTTATTTCATACTAACATCAACTCTAAAAAGCATGCAAGAATACATTGCTAACAAGAATTTAGTTAAGACTATATTGTAGTGTATTCACAAAATAATATTGCATTAACGCTAGTGATGGCACTAAAATACACACTTTGGATCAGGGACAAAACATTTTGAGTTTGGAGGTGTGAGATTGGATCCTGGCTCTTGAAACAGTCTCAGATCATTTTAAAAACTTTTAAAACCAAGAGATCATTTAGGACAGAGGTGGGAAAACTACAGCCCGTAAGCCATTTTAAGCCGGCCCACGAGCGCCGCTGGGGAGTGGGATCTGGGACTCTGCCCCACTCTGGCGCTCCAGTTAAGGCGCAGGGTTGGGGACCGCACCACGCTGCTCCCGGAAGCTGCAGCATGGCTCCTCTCCGGCTCCTATGCACTCCAATGGCCCCCTCCGGTGCTCCAAGGGGAGCTGAAGGGGCGGTGCCTGCAGATGGGGCAGCGTGCAGAGTCACCTGGCCACGTCTCTGCATAGGAGCCAGAGAAGGGACGTGCCACTGCTTCCGCGAGCCACTTGAGGTAAGCGCTGCTCAGAGCCTGCACCCCGAGCCTCTCTCATGCCCCAACCCCCTGCCCCAGCCCTGATCCCCCTTCTGCTCTCCAAATCCCTCGATCCCAGCCTGAAGTACCCTCCTGCACCCCAAACCTCTCATCCTCAGCCCCACCCAAGAGCCCGCACCCCCAGATGGAACCTGCACCCCTTCCTGCACTCCAGCCCCAATGTTGTGAGCATTCATGGCCCGCCCTACAATTTCTATTCCCCGATGTGGCCCTCAGGCCAAAAAGTTTGCTCACCCCTGATCTAGGAGATGAGAAATTAGTTAAAAGTGGCTAGTAACAGATGCTTCAAGAGAATGTGGTGCATTTACCACCATAACAAACAACTATGGATTGACCTCCCAATGACAGAAGTTTTCTTACCTCTATCATTTAGAGGTAGGCCTGTGGCCTGAAGCATGAAGATTAATATTCTTTATATATTATATCTTATTGATGTTAAGTCTTGTTATTCATGTAAACATTTCATTCTTTTGGAAACCTACTAAAACTTTTGGCCTGAATTATACTTTGGAGCAGTGAGTTCCACAGGTTAATTATGCGCTACATGAAAACAAGTTTTCTTTTATCAGTTTCAAATTCTTTACTGTAGATAAGAAGTCTAGCTTAAGCTTTTATTTAACTTTGCAAAGTCATAATGCTGTCTATTAGAGTGTGTTTTTTTCCTAGGACAACAGACTATTTTTGTAATTCTTCTTTATAAAACATAGAATGCGTTTTCGGCATTCAGTCTTAACACAGGAGCACATAGGAGCCCTTCACCTTTTAACATTCCCTTCACTGTAAATTAAATATCTTCCCACAAAGTTCAGTTGTACAATAGTGTCTCAACATTTTATTGCCAATCTATTTTTAGTGCACACTTCTGGTTCCAAAGACTTAATATACAACCATTTGACAATCAAAGTAAAGTACTGTAGGTTCTCTATCACCAAAAGGAAATATTTTTATTAGCAATTAAATCATAAAGCAATACTATGAAATTTGGAGACGTCATCATACCATGGACTCAATTAATAAGTTTGCAGATTCTTATTGTCTTCAATACTTTTATATCAATTAGCTCTAAATTTGTGAATTGCACTCACAGCCATATCATAAACCCCTCACTTACACACGTGAACACCTAAAAGAGTAACCCTATGATATTGTGAGATTTTAAAAGGACAATATTGTTATGGCAGGAGTCACTGGGTGGTGTTGTTACACTACCAGAGAAGCAGATCACATCATGGAATGGGACACACAAATACTCTGAGAGAACCTGCTTCAGTACAGAAACAAAATCCTCTGATCACACACCCCTAGTTGTCACCTATCACCCCACATTGGAACCCATACAGGATATCATCAAACTACAATCCATATGGAACTCCATCCTGAAATAAGTTTTTCCTGAACCCCCACTTCTGGCCTCCAAACAACCCCCCAACCTCTCCAAGCTCGTCATCAGAAACAAGCTCCCCACAGACCAGAACACACCAACTCAAAGCAGCACCAGACCCTGCCAGAACAACAGACAGGGCCGTTCTTACCCATACGCAAACTACGCAGCTGCGTGCTGCTCCAGTGGCCAGCTCGATCCCCTGGCCAGCTGAGCCAGCCAGGAAAGCTGCCCCCGCCCCTGCTCCGCCCCTTCCCCAAAGCCCCTGCCCCTGCTCCGCCCAGCCTCTTCCCACCCCTGCTCTACCCCAGACCCACCCCCACTCCACCCCTTCCCCTGAGCTACATCCCGGGGGACTGCAGCAGGGGTCGGGCGAGCCCTGCACTCACCAGGTGGCGGGAAGTGGAGTGACCTGGCCCCAGCCCACTCCGCGCTGCTGGTGAGTGCTGGGGGGCGGGTCCCCCCTGCCCCACAAGTCCCAAGGCTAGGAGCCAGAGGAGCAGAGTGGAGCGGGCTCGGGCTGGATCACTCCACTTCCCGCCGCCCCGTGAGTGCGGGGTCGGGCCCACCCTGCAATCACTGGGCAGCAGGAAGTGGAGCGACCTGGCCCCAACCCGCTCCACTCCACCGGCTCATGCTGGGGGGTGGTTTTCCCCCTGCCCCCCAAGCCCGCTCCTGCCCCCCCCCCCCCGCGGAGGCCTGGGGCTGCATAGGGCACCAAAATGTCTTGGGATGGCCCTGACAATAGATGCAAAACCTGCAGATCTATCTCTATGTCTACAATGATCAACACCCCGCACAACACACCTTTCAAGATCCATGGGTCCTACACATGCCTGTCATAACATGTGGTCTACCTCATCCAGTGCACTAAGTGCCCCAATAGCAACTGTGGGGGTGAAACCAGACAATCACTACACTCTCAAATGAACTCACACCGAAAAGTAATAAGAGACAAAAACACCCTATCATCTGTGGATGAACACTTTTCACAAATCAGTTGCTCTATATCTGGCCTATCAGTCCTCATCCTCAAAGGAAACCTGCACAGAAGACGAGTCTGTGAGCTTAAATTAATAATTTTGCTAGACACTAAAAATCATGGTTTTAATAAAGACACTAGATTTATGGCTTATTTATTACAACAATTTGTAACCCACAACCCCCCTCTTTTTTTCCCTATGACTGCAGAAGTGTTACAGGGCTACCCTACCTTGAATGGTCCCTTACAATATGTGCTAACTACTTATGCTAAACAATCTGTTCCACCTTGCATTTTGCGGTGATGCTGGGAGTACCTTTCCCAGGCCTGAAGAAGAGCTCGGTGTAAGCTCAAAATCTTGTCTCTCTCTCTCTCACTAATAGAAGTTGGTCCAATAAAAGATATTAACTCACATACCTTGTCTCTCTAATATCCTGGTACTGACATTACTACAGGTACACTGCATACAAGTTTGTTTTTTTTTTAAAAGAGATTTTGAAGGACTTTTGTTTTTAGTTTTGTTATATATGCAAGGTTCTGGGTAGAAGGAGCTGTGCAAGACAGAACACTGAAACACTCCTATTTACCTGCACTTAAAAAGGAAGAAAAAGAAAAAAGAAAGAAAGGAGGCGGCCAGAGAAACAGAACATGCAGTAGCTCCTGGAACACCAATCAGCTAAGGAACTCTGGTCATTCATGACTGCTGAAACAATAAAGAATACCACAGTTTGTTCCAATAATGCATATTTGAAAATCTCTATCGTAAGTATGGCAAATATTATTACTGGTTTTCAATGTAACAGACATTTTCAGGCTATTTACCACTAATGTGTGATACATGCCCAAACCGTAAGCAATTTGGCACTACACAGTGCTTTATTCCACATTTGTCAGGTTTACACTAATCCCATCACATTTGAAGTCATCCTCCTTCCTCTGAAGTGTTTCCTATGACCTGCCTTTAAATTAGCTATGTTTTTGAATATGTCTTCGATCTGAAGACTCAGACTCTGGTATCAAAAAGAGGCTTTATTAAAGATTAGGGTTTGGGAGGAGAAAAGCAGAATGCTGGGATGAAAAATGTTAGAGTGGCAATTGAATTCAAGAGCCAGTCGAACAAGAGTCAGCTGACAAATTTGCTAATTACAAAAACAAGAGAGCAGTTTCTCTCTGTCTGAATACAGAAATATCTAGGACCTGAACATGAAAAGACAATGCTGTGGCTTGCTCTGGCTGTTAAAGTATTATTGAATGTGTATATCTTTATATGGTAGGGAGCAGTATGGGTCTGATTTATCTTAGAAGCACAAATTGTTCTGGGGATTTTTTTATTTTTATTTGATTGTGAATATGTATGTGTAGCCAAATGCTGGCATTTTCCCATCACTTATCCTGTGTCCTCAGGTTAATAAAAAAAAAACAGTTGCCTACCTTTTCGTAACTGTTGTTCTTCAAGATGTGTTGCTCATGTCCATTCCATTCTAAGTGTGCATGCCCATGTGCACGGTTGTCAGAGATTTTTGCCTTAGTGGTATCCGTAGGGTCGGCAGTGGCAACTCCGACAGAGGAGTGGGCAGGTAATGGAATGGACATGAGCAACACATCTCGAAGAACAACTGTTATTAAAAGGTAGGTAACTGCTTTTTCTTCTTCGACTACTTGCTCATGCCGATTCCATTCTAAGTGACTCACAAGCAGCATCAATGTAGGTGGGCTCGGAGTTCACAGTCTTGCAGCATGCAGCACTGCTCTGCCAAAGCCAGCATCGTCCTGGGCCTGCTGGGTAAGCGCATAATGGGATGTAAATGTGTGGACAGATGACCAGGTAGCAGCTCTACAGATTTCTTGGATCGGCACCTGAGCCAGGAAAGCCACTGATGACGCTTGCGCTCTAGCGAGTGTGCCTAGACTATTGCCGGTGGAGGCACTTTCACCAGCTCAAAGCAGTAGCGGATGCAGGCCGTGATCCAGGACAAAATCCTTTGAGCAGACACTGGACGACTTTTCATCCTGTCTGCCACCGCAATGAACAGCTGTGTTGACATGAGAAACGGCTTTATCCCATCAATATAGAAGGCCAGTGCCCTCCTGATGTCCAGGAAGTGCAACCTGCATCCCTCTTCTGATTTATGAGGTTTCGGGAAGAAGACAGGTAAGTATATGTCCTGTCTGGTATGAAACTGGGAAACTATCTTGGGCAGGAACACCCGGCGTGCCACAGCTGGATCTTATCCTTGTAGAAATACTGTATAGGGAGGCTCTGAAGTAAGTAAGCATGTTCCAGAAGAGAAGGAGGAGAAGAGAACAGGAAGCCAGAGGTTCAAAGGGAGGCCCCATGAGCCTCGACAGTAAGTGATTCAAGTCCCAAAGAGGGACAGGGTCCCAGAAGTAAAGGTAAAGATGCTCCAGACCTTTCAAAAATCGGGCCATCCTGTCATGAGCGAAGACTGACCTGCCTTGGAATGGAGGGTGGAAAGCCGAAATAGCAGCCAGGTGGACCCTGATCGATGACAGGGACAAACCCTGGAGCTTGAGATGCAGAAGACAATCCAGGATCACTTGCAGCGAGGCTGCATTGTTCTGAAGCCAAGCACATGAACCTTTTCCACTCGGCCAGGCAAGTTGCTCTGGTGGAGGGCTTTCTGCTACCCAACAAGACCAGTTGAACTCGGGCTGAGCATTCCCACTCTTCCGCATTCAGCCATGCAGTAGCCATGCTGTCAAGTGTAACGCCACCAGGTTCAGGTGCAGAAGACTGCCGTAGTTCTGGGACAGCAGGTCCAGCCAGAGAGGTAGCTGCAGCAGGGCAGCTACCCAAAGATCCAGCAGCGAGATGAACCAGTGCTGGCGAGGCCACTCAGGGACTATTAGGATAACCTTCGCCCTGTCCTCTTTGATCTTCATGAGGACTCTGTGGAAGCAATGGCACTGGCAGGAAGGCGTACATCATGGCCCCCAACCACAAGAGCAGAAAAGCATGTGACAAGGAACCCCTGTCCATCCCCTGGAGTGAACAGAACACATGGCATTTCCTGTTCTGACGGGACGCGAACAAGTCCACCTGAGGAGTCCCCCACTTCCAGAAGATAATACCAACCACCTCCAAATGGAGTGATCACCCTTGGCAAGACGAGAAAGTCCTGCTGAGGTGATCCACCAAGGCATTCCTGTTCCAGGCAGGTGCATGGCTACCAGATGAATGGCCTGCCACAAGCAAAAATCCCAAAGACATAGAGCTTCTTGACAAAGGGCCTGAGACCTGGCACTGCCCTGCCTATTGATGTAATACATCACAGCGGTATTGTCCGTCAGGACCTGGACCACCTTGCCCTTCGGGTGGGGCAAGAAAGCCTGGCAGGTCAAGCGAACCGCTCTGAACTCCCTGACATTGATGTGGAGGGCCAGATCGTCCTGCAAACATCGGCCCTGGGTGCTGAGCTCGTCCAGGTGTGCTCCCCAACCCAGGTCTGAAGCACTGGAAACCAGGGTCAGCAACGGGGTTGGGTTTGCCAAGAGGACTCCCTCCAATACTGACCTGGGGTCCAACCACCAATCCAGGGACAACCTGATGTGGTCTGGCATCCTGACTACCCAGTCTAAGTCGTGCCTGTTGGAGATGTAGACTGATGCCAGCCATGCTTCCAGAGGCCGGAGATGGAGCTGAGCATGGCTGACCACATATGTACACACGGCCATGTGGCCCAACAGCCACAAGCATGTGTGAGCTGGGGTGAGCAGGTGGTTCTTTACATGGGAAATCAGGTCCGACATGGCCTGAAAACACGCGTCCGAAAGGAAGGGTCTGGCTCACGTGGAGTCGAGAACCACCCCAATGAACTCTATTTGCTGGACCGGGGTTAAGGTGGATTTTTTCACATTTATTAACAGGCCCAGGTTGCAGCAGGTGGAACACACCAGATCGAGGCTCCTCTGCACTTGCTCCCGAAACCTGCCCTTGACGAGCCAGTCGTTGAAATATGGGAAGACCTGGACCCCTCAACATCTCAGGTAAGCAGCCTCTGGCGTCATACATTTTGTGTACACCTTCGGGGACGATGAGAGGCCAAAGGGCAGCACCAGGAATTGAAAATGGTGCCCACCCACTATGAAACGGAGGAAACGTCTGTGACCTTGGAATATGGAAATAAGCATTCTTCAAGTCAAGGGCAGCATACCAGTCTCCTGGATCCAGGGAGGGGATGAAGGAGGTCAGGGTGACCATGCGAAACTTCAACTTTCTGAAAGACTTGTTGAGGCAACGCAGGTCCAGAATGGGTCTGAGGCCCCCTTTTGCTTTCGATATTAGGAAGTATCAGGAATAGAACCTTTTTCCCTTCATGTCCCGAGGGACCTTCTCCACCACCCCCAGGTGTAGGAGGCTCTCAACCTCTTGGATGAGGAGTTGCTCTTGAAAAGGGTCCCTGAAGAGGGACAGGGAAGAGTGAAGGTGGGAGGGAGGGGCTGCCGAAAAACGCGGGGTATAATCCCAAGATACTATGTCCAGCACCCAGTGGTGACCCGCGACCAGGCCAAACAGCAGGAATGAAGACGGTCGAGGGGAAAAAAAAGGTGGATCTGGGGAACTGACTGGGGCATCACTCTCGAGCCCACCTTCAAAATGAGCGTTTCTGGCCCCTAGGATGCTTCGCCTGGTTGGGCTGCAGGGGTGAGCGGGAGGAGGAAGGGTGGTAACGTCTAAAGTTGGTGTCTTGAACCCTTCTCCTTGCAGGCCTTTGACGAGGCTGCCAAGGCCTTGGCAGCGGGGGCGGCCAGAACTGCTTCCATGCAGACTGCGGCATATGCATGCCCAGCGAGCGAAGAGTGGCCCGAATGTCCTTTAACCCATGCAGCCATGCATCTGTCTGCTCCGAAAATAGACTGTTCCCATCGAATGGGAGGTCCTGGATAGAGATCTGCATCTCTTGGGACAGGCCGATGGTCTGAAGCCAGGAGCTGCGCCTCATGACCACCACCGACGTGACCATACTGGCCATGAGTCCACCACATCCGATGCCATCTAAAGAGAGCACCTAGCCACCGCGGTGCCCTCCTCCACCAGGGTGCCAAATTCCTGGGTCAGACCCTGAGGGAGGGTCTCCTTGAACTTATGGGAGGGAGTACCATAAGTTAAATGGTACCTGCCCAAGAGGGCCTGAGGGTTTGCCACCTGAAATTGCACGCTGGCTGTTGAATAAATTTTTCTCCAAAAAAAGGTCCAGTCTTTTGGCCTCTTTATTTTTGGGAGTTGAACTAGTGTGCCCCGGCTTGTCCTTTTTGTTGGCCACAGAGACAACCAGTGAGCCCAGAGGTGGATGGATAAAAGGGTACTCAAACCCTTTGTCTGGGACAAAGTATTTCTTTTCGGTCCTTTTGGAGGTGGGAGGGATGGACGATGGGGTTTGCCAGAGGGCCTTGGCAATTTCAGGACCCCGTCATGCACTGGTAGTGCAACAGGTGCTGGGGAGAGAGACTTAGAGGACACTAAATAAGGTGTCCACCTGCTCAGCCATCTCCACCACCTCTAGGCTACCGGGTCTGGTGTTCCTTAAAATCGTCCAGCGGGCTGGCCCTCAAGGATCCTACGACCACCTTGTCCGGGGATGAGGCTCCGGGGCATCATCCCCCTTGGGGCAGTGGAGTTTTGGGGTGGGTGCCGTCTCCTCTACCCCGATCTCCAAGTGGGTCTCATGCACTAAGCCCGGTGCCACCAGCTGTTGCTCCAAGGCAGTAGCACATAAGCGATGCGAAGTGGGCATCCCCATGACCAGCACTCCCCACATGCTCCAATAAGGCCACTGCGGCCTCAGTGCCCAATCGCGCCAGTGGCGTCTGGGCAAGGGGCTGAACTACCCTTCTGTGCCAGAGGAATCCCCTTCCAGACAACACGGTGAGGCTGTCGACACCTGAGTCTGCCTGCTGATCATCGCTGCCAAGGACCAGTGCCCGGAGTGAGAGGATCGGTGCCGGCATGCAGGGGACTGGTGCCAATGCCAGGGGGACCAGAGACATGATGGGGAGCACTCCCACGGGGCGGACAACTTAGATCTGTGCCGAGAGGACAACTGGCACTGTAGGGTGAACAGTGCTGGTAGTACAGAGCCCGGCGCCTCCCTTTAGGCAATTTGCAATGGCGGGGACCACAATCACCGGTGCCGGTGACCGAGGGTGAGCCCCAGAGGCTCTGGACTGCTACTCGGGCGATATGTGGCATGGAGGTGGAGAGCACTGTCTTGCCTTGGGGGACTGGCGGAGCTCCACTGCCCCCCAAAGTGTCCTAGTGGCTGGCTTGCCCTCATGGGGAGCCTTTGTCATTTCCTGCAGAATGTGCTGTGTTGGCGGCACGGGCAGAGGCCTCTCCTCTTTTGGTGCCGGGTGAGCTTGGGAAGGCATCTGTGCCGTCAAGGGGTAGGTTCCCATACCTCTCCTGGGAGTCGGTGGTGGACCTTTTAAGGAGCTAAGGGCCCCGACTGGGGAGGCACGGAGCCACGCTCCCGGCGATAAAGCTACCACCCCTCATTCGGGGTGGTTATTTTTTTTTAAATCAACAGGAGAGCTCTTCTCTGGCGATAAAGTGTGACTGTCATGGCTGCGCTGTAACGTGGGCAGTGTAGACATACCCTAACTTCTAACTACTAACTATACTTAACACTAACTACTACAAACAAACTATTTACAAGGCCCAAAGGCTCAAACTGCAAGCCCTAGCTATGCAAGGAAAAGCGCTCTGACTAACCAACATGGGCGGTAAGAAGGAACTGAGAGGGCACAGTGCCGGCGGCACCTGATATATTGACACATAGGTGCGGCACTCCAGGGGACACCACTGCCGACCCTACGGATAAGACTACGGCAAAAAACTCCAACAACCATGCACATGGGCATGCGCACACCTAGAATGGAATCAACATGAGCAAGCACTTTAAGAACAACATATTGCCCTTTACATAGCATCTTTCATCCCGATGGATTCCAAGTGCTTCACAAACAGATACACGGAGGGATCACTTCACCCCGCACTGAAACACAACAATCTTTGGCGTTGAATGCACCAAGTGTTTAACAGTGCGCCAATATTACAGTGTAGTTTAGTGCAGGACAAATACTTCCTACTCTTCAACTTCCACAGCAGGTAAAGTGGAAAAAACCCCTGAAAGGTGGATTATATGGCAGGATGTAAAAACCTACATTGGTATTTGGTGAACATACTGAGGTTAAATATACCTAAAATAAAAGTCTCTCTGTAAAAGTTAGAATGGGGTTTTCAAAAATGCCCACCACAGTTGGACATGTTACTCCCACTGACTTTCAGTAGGAGCTAGGATACTGAAAGTCACAGGTGCTTTAAAAGTTCCTCCAACTAGTAGAATGGTTCACAGAAACTGATTATTTTTCTTATCAGCATTTCTTTGCCACTCATCACCACAGTATCTGAAAACTTTGCTACATTAATGAATTTATGACCATAAACCCTCTGTGAAGGTTGGTGTGATGCTCTTTACCCCAAAGCAACACTCTGGAACCCCATATTCTCAGGTACAGCCATGGAGAAGCCAGACACCGTGGATGGCCCATTAAGGGGAATCCACACTACTGAGGCCTACCCCAGGAATTGTATACAATGGAAACCTCTCAGAAACAGCATGTAAACAATGGAGACTGCTTGACTCATGGCACCGCAAAGGATCTTTCCAAGCTGAATAAGCTATAAAAAGGGGGAAGTGACATCATCGCTTGGCCTCACTCCCTGCACAACTCAACACCTGGAAGCACATCCGGAGAACAAAGACTGAACTGGGGAGGTGGTCCCAGGCTGACGGGAATTTTCAGCCTGTGTATGGAAGATCTGTGACCTTTTTGTATTGTCTGTCAGGGTGAGACACTGCTTGATTCAAATCCTGTCTAATTTATAGAACTCAGATTGCAATTTTACATTTATTTCTTAGGTGACCAACTTTGATCTGTACTCTTTCTACTTATAATCACTTTATCTTTCTGTAGATAATAAATCTGTTATATATTTTACCTAAAACAGTGTGTTGTTTGAAGTTCAAGGGAAATCTGCTCAGGAACAAGGGCTGGTGCATGTCCTCTCCACACCCTAAACTTACACTGTTCAGCCTTCTGACTGGGGCAAGACGGTCCTAGGTTGGGGAGCGGGCAGGAACTGGCTGGAGCCTCTCTATTGTTAGTTCATGAGTGGCTAGAAGAAGCATTCATGTAACTCAGCTGGGTGTGTGAATGGCTGTGTAAATGCAGGACCTGGAGAGGACTGCAGCTTCTCACAGCATCACAGTGTGAGAGGGAGCCCAGGTTGCTACGCCAGAGGGCTCAGCAGTATCCCAGTTCCAAGTTGGTCCAGTAAAAGATGTTACCTCATCCACTTGTCTCTCAAAATTTATGGATTAAATTACCACAGAAGCCGTTTATTGTAAGTATGCTTTACACCATGTACACTATTCTTACTATGCATGATTCGAAAATGGAAAAAAGCTATAATACAAAATAAAATGTGTGTGGCAGAACACTTTATGCAACAGCTTGAAGCAAAGAACTTTCCATGTTACGGCAGACTGGGAATGCATGGCTCACCATATACAGCACCTGAAATTCTAGATGTTCAACTTTCAGATAAATGAAGTAATGTTTAATCATTGAAAAAAAAATCATGGTTTCCTACACAAGTTAGTACACATCTCCCCAGGACAACTCACGCACTTTGATCTATTTTGGCCATTAGGGAGCTGTGATGAAATATGCTATAAGTGTCTAGATTGAAATATGCAATTAATCTGTATCCTAAATGTGATTTATGTGCTTGACTTCTAAAAAGGGTATATTAGACTGACAAAAAGGGATCAGACTGTTTTAACAACCTCAGCTAGAGAGAAGATTTCTCAGCAGATCTGCACTTTCATGTCCATATGATGATTGCTGGGTAGATTTCAGTCACCCGTGCATGGAAGTGAAGTGAAATATGTCATGCTGGTGACATAGGTGCAGGAGGCCATGTGACCCAGAAGTCTAAGGTGTTCTTTTACAGAAGTCTGTGGGTTTGCATGCAGATGGCTGATGAGTAAGGGTATGATTCTGTCATGGATTCTGTGACTTTCTGGGACCTCCGCGACTTCTTCCGCAGGGGCAGAGCTGAGACACCTGTCAGCTCTAGGACCCCTAGAGCAGGAGCCCCCAGTCAGTCCCCAGGGCCACAGTGCCTGCCCCCAGGGCCAGGGCCGGCCATCAGAGCAGCAGTGCCAAGGCTGAAGCAGTGGCCAGGGCTTGGTAGGCCACGCTGGAACTGAAGCAGTGGCAGTCAGCCCCTGCCACAGGAGCAGCGGTGAGGCTGGAACAGCTGCCAGAGCTCAGCCCCAGCAGCATTCCAACTGTTAGTGCCCCCACCTACCCGACCAGGGTATTTTTAGTAAAAGTCAGGGGCAAGTCAGGGGCTGCTGTGAATTTTTGTTTATTGCCCATGACCTGCCCCTGACTTTTACTAAACATACCTTGACAGAATCTTAACCTTAATGATGACAACTACCATGACCTGGAACTTTTGCTGTAGTAAATAAGCTCTCATTGATGTAAAATCTAACACAGGCCCTATACATTCTGTTCTCTGGGTTGGCAACAGTGGGACTTTTCCTTGTTTATCTTGAGTTCCAATGTTGTTTTTTAAAATAATAATAATAAAAAAAAAAGTGTACTATGAAGTGGATGGAGTCATTCACCTGTTGAGGAAGATGTTCTTGATGAAAGACCTGATCCCTTGTCATAGATGAGGTGCTACGATTATCAAACACACGATAACTACCCTTGGTGCAGTTAAAATATACTGAAGGGCAATCCTCTGTATTGGTAGTGAGATGCTCCCACTTGGAATCTGAGGTATTTCCTGAATGCCAGGTTAATAGATATGTCAAAGTATTTGTCTTGTAGGCCAAGAGCCACAAACTAGTCTTGATGATGCAATGAAGGAATTCTGGAGACCTTGAATTTTAAACAGCAGATATTTTCACAGAAATGCCTGGTAATTTGAGAGACATCTGCAGACTTGAATATAATATTTTTGATAAATAAATCCATTTTTTTGGAGTCTTTGTATCATCCTTGTGGGCCCTTGTTGTTTGGACTTTCCATGCACGGCCGCCACTACCAGTAATCCAGGAACTGGGTGGATACAGAAATATTCAAATCCCTTGGAGGGAATTGCTAACATCTATCTGCTTTTTTTAGGCATGAATGCCACATATGCTGGAGTTTGCCACACGTTTTTTGGCACTTCCAGTTGTCCTATGTTAATAGGCATAACAAGTCTTCCAGGCATGGAGGAGAGCATGATGTCCAGTAACTTGTGGGATTTTAAAATCATCCAGCGGGCTAGGAGTGGAAAGCATGCCTGCCTCGTCAAATAAGAAAAACTATAGTGCTACTGGAATCAGTTGCTCTTCTGTTTCCTGCACATATTCTTCCTCACCATCCTGTTCTTGTTGGCCCAGGCTATGGTACTGAACCAACTAACTTTCTTGAATAGGGCTATGAAGTTTTGTTGGAGAGGGGGAATCTTACCCTGGCGGGACGGACAACAGAAGAAGGCTTCCCAGCTGGTTGCATCATCCAAGAGGCTCAGTAAGGCCAAGACTGCATATGGTAGCAGTAAGAGATTGAGAGCCATGGGGGTGAATAGCATGGTGGATGTTCCCCTTGAAATCCCAGGGATATAGGACAGCTCTTGGATTCGTAGAGCTTGTAAGAGGAAGGTGATTGGGTGGAGGCTGCCTCTCTATTATGCTCAGAAGAGGAGTAAGAAACAAGTACTCTTCCTCTAAAGAAAAGTGAGAGGGGGAAGTTACTCTGTCTGGTGTGCTAGGGAGATCTTGAACCTGAGCAGAAGAGCTCATCAATACTGTAGCAATACTAGCTAGAAGCTGCTCTAACAGCAGACAACAGCAAGGGTGATTCTGGCTGCGCAGTCACCCCAAGATCACTCAATACCAATTCCCATGTTAAGCAACATCCATTATGAGGATGCTACAGTCAGTCAGAATGGTTGAGAAGATCAGAGCAAACCCAAGCCTACCATTATACACAGACTTTTTCGACCACCCAAAAGCGCACTAGTCATCAAGGCACCCGTTGTGGGCCCACTTGCCCTGCAAGATCGATGTGGCATGAAGAATGGTCTGCAGCTCACATCAGAAAGCAGTCTTTCACTGACCTGACCATGCATGTATCTGGCTTTGATTTGCCACTGCTCATGTGCCCTTCTGAACTGATTTTGAACGGGCCAGTGTCAATGTGCAGCCAGCCTAGCGCCTAGGGCCAATAAGAGGATCCCACACTCTGGCTTTGGTCAAAGAAAGACAATGTCTCACATCCCTGATAACTCTGACCAGATTTGATGATAGCCTGAAGGCTCTGCACTTTGCTGATGAGGCTGCTGCAAACTAGTTTGGCAAGCTCCGCATCCAATAAGACAACTCAATACCAAGAATGTCTTTGGAGCCAGGAGCATCTGCAATATTAGGGTCAGTGCTGGAGTCCTTGTCACAAGGCTTCTTGGCACCAACTGCGCTGATATTGGTACCAAGAGGTCACTACTGGGTGAACTGTGGACCACTGTCTCAGGCCATAGCATGGTTACTAAATGACAAGCCTGTGCTGAGGCATCAGAGAAACATATTTGGGTCCACAAAATGCCTTTTGGCTAAGCGACTTAAAGAGATTTCACAGAGAGGGTGACTCAGGCCTGCATTTACTGTGGGAATGACGTCCTTTCCCATTACTGGGTGGAGGAGGTCTTGGCTGTTCTACTGGGTTTGGTTGTTGAAAGATTTGTTCTCATTGAAGGCTCCAGGAGAAAAAGGTTGAATTTGAGACAGGCCCCTCTTGCTTTCAGGATCTTCTTGGAGAAGGAGCAACAGACTGAGCATCTATCAGGGATGTGATCCTCCCTGAGACAATAAAAAAGCACCCTGTAAGTCCATCACTGAGCAGAATAATCACATCATAGGACAGACAAGTTGTGAATCCCAAGGACTCTGTTTCAGCCATAGCAGCTAAATCCCAGCTTGTCCCCATCTCTAACAGAGAAAGTTGTTTGTTTAAATGCCAACAAGTGAATAAGAGAGAGAGAGCTACATCAACTATACTAACTAAATAATATAGACAAGTCTAAGAAAAATCCCACAGTGCATACAGTAAACAGCCACTGCAGGGATTCTGTCTCACTGTCACTGGCAGTAAGAAGGAACAGAGACTATTAGACCCTCTATCTCCTTTATGCTCTCAGATGGGGGGCATGGGGGCATGCAGAGTGCAAGCACGACTCCCAGTGAACACTGCTGGCCAAAAGAATCTGATATCACGAGCACAAGGCACATATACATCAAAAGAGGAATCTAGGAAGACACCATCAAGAGAAAGAAATACTGTTTCAGACCCCATCTCTGAAGCATCCTGGTTCCTGAAACAAAACAAACAAACAAACAAACAAAAACCCCAACAACTATTGAACAATATGGTAATTGGGCCTCGACACCACCAGGGAAGTTGGGGACTTCCAGTGTCCCCGAAAGAGGGGAGAACAGATTGACAAACAGAAGAATCTGGACCGGCTAGGAGAATGTGAATTGGTTCTGTTTTTGTAATTTAAGATGAAAGTCTATTCTACTTATCTTGTAGTGAAGCACAGGATTAGAGAAGACTAAATACTCATTTAGGCAGTTTGTTGTTTTAAAATCCCTTTTTCTTTAATACTCTGTTCAATCTACTAAATAAAAATACTTTGTTTTAAGAAGGCTTTTGGTCAATTTCACTAGTCACAGGTCCTGAAGGGAAGAAACACAGGTGCCTGGATTCCAGTCAACCCTGCAAGGTGATATGTGGTTGGCAGACACAGGGTGGTACAAAGGCTGAACATCTAAAGTATGCGCACCTGAAGTATGTGAGACCAGAAGGGAGGCAGAGGTACAGCTAGTCCTGAAATTAGGATAGGAGTATTATAATGGTTCCTTATTAGCTAGTCAAGGTACATAAATATGCTATGATTACTACTTTTAAGGGAGAACCATTTCCTATATCTTTTGAAAGAAAATGAGAGAAAAACCTTTTAAACATAAGACTATTCCTTTTTATTTGTACACACTCTTTAGAAGTTATCTGCACAACTTGGTGTGTTTATTTTTACCATAAGGAATATTTGTTAAAGACAAGACAAGGGAAAGAAAACAATATACTCTCACATTCTTAGTAAATACAGCCCTCTGCTGCCCAAAGTTGTAAAATTCCCAACATTGGTCATGTTCACCTGTCTAGTGCTGTTATGTACAATCGTACTTGTTCTGCTAAATTATTTTTCATTTTAAAATTGAAATTTTAGGGCAAGGGATAACAAAAGGACTTCAATTTCCTGGCAACTTTGTAGTTGCCAGGAAATTGCCAGTAGACCAGGACATTGAAAATGAAAAGAGTCTAGATGGATAGGTATTACGCAGCCCATCCATTGTGGTACTTACGAGAACCTCACCAAAAATCTGTGTTTAATAATCATCATTTATTTTTTTAAATCAACACTTAGACAAGATGATCATACACATAAAAAAGGCCTCCAAATATAATGCAATGCAAAACAAAAAGAAAAAAAAAGACATGGTCCATTTGAACTCTCCCTTGATATGAAACACAGAGATAAGAATTGTTAAGAAGTAATTGTCTTCTCATGTATTTTTGACAGAAACTAACATTGGCTTGTGCCAGCATTGGTGATGGTTACAGCTTAAAATGTAAGCAAATATAAGAAACATCAAGAAGAGAAAAATGAATTGGAATAAGATAATATGAAGACCGTAAAAAAGAAATTATATTTAGACTCAGACTCATAGACTTTAAGGTCAGAAGGGACCATTATGATCATCTAGTCTGACCTCCCGCATGATGTGGGCCACAAAAGCTGACCCACCCACTCCTGGAATAATTAATTCTCTCCCTTGACTCAGCTGCTGAAGTCCCCAAATCATGATTTAAAGACTTCAAGTCGCAGAGCATCCTCCAGCAAGCGACCCCTGCCCAGCTAGCGACCCCCACCCCATGCTGCGGAGGAAGGCGAAAAACCTCCAGGGCCTCTGCCAATCTACCCTGGAGGAAAATTCCTTCCCGACCCCAAATATGACGATCAGCTGAACCCCGAGCATGCGGGCAAAATTCTCCAGCCAGACCTTCCGGAAAAAGTTCTCTGTAGTAACTTTTAATATCCCATCATTGACCATTGTTACTAATTACCAGCGATGGCACGTTATTGACCTGTTGACTAAAATCACGTTATCCCATCAAACCATCCCCTCCATAAACTTATCAAGCTGTTTAATCTGTGGATCCAACACATGGTACCCTTCAGGTATTAAATAAGGTTAATAACACAGATTGAAGTTTACATCAGAAAAGACTAGAAAAATATCACTACCAGATTTGATCATATTCTGCAGTTAGAATATTTAAATCTGTTATTAAATTTTGTTATTAATTTCTCTATTTGGGAACAATACATTGGGAGATTATCAATTGCCAATCAGTAACGTAAACAAATTTAAATATCCAATTTTATACCAAATTACACAGAATCATTCCTGATAAGCACACTAGATCTTCAGACTTTCCTCTCCTATAATGAATTATCTTACTGCCTCTTTTTCATTTGTGTTGGAGGCTTCACACATCTTCTCCTTCTATTATGGAAGGCCCCTGAGGTGGCATGTGGGAGATGGAGGAGAGTACCAAAGCCAAGCCTATGGGTTGGATCAGGACCGGCTCCAGGCACCAGCTTAACAAGCAGGTGCTTGGGGCGGCCAAGGGAGAGGGGCAGCACCTGCAGCAATTCAGGGGCGGCAGGTCCCTCACTCCCTCTAGGAGCGAAGGACCTGCCGCTGAACTGCCGCTGCCGATCGCGGCTTCCCCCCCCCCCCCCCCCCCAATTGCAGCCACCGATCGCGATCGCGGCTTTTTTTTTTTTTTTTTTTTTGCGCTTGGGGCGGCAGAAATGCTGGAGCCGACCCTGGGTTGGATAGGAGAAGAAGAGCATCCTCTGTCAGCCTGTGATAAAGGGGATTGGGAGTGCACTGTGTCTAAACTATGGTAAAAGGGTTAGAAGGAACACCATACTGCAGACTATAGTAACGAGGGTCCACTCCTTGTCCTCCCTTCTCTCTTCCAGTTTACTGTTTGTTACAATCGCTGTTGCATCTTGTCTTAAACTGAATTGTAAGCTGGGATGTGGGGGCCAGGCTAGTGCATCTGCACAGCACCCAGCAGAACCAGGCCCCAGTCCTGACTGAAGCCTTTAGCTGCTACTGCAATCAAAACAACACATTGGGGTATAAATGATCTGTCTCTTGTTTAAATACATGTTTCAATTTACAGACAACAAATTCTGAGAGATAAGCAAGCAGCTTAAGCATTACAAACATGCAAGAAAGTGGGATTCTTGTCTGGAAGGTGGAATTTGTAGTTTTTTGAACATGCTGCACAAAGTGGAATTGCCATATTATATGCTATAAAGAAGACACATAATGAAAATAACCATCATAGAGGGCACTTGTTTATCACCCCCATTTATTACAATCATCAGTTCTAACACATTTTTTAAAAAATTGGTTCAATCTAGTACTTTGACCTTATGCTTATCCCCCTGCATCTATGTTAGCTGGATGTCTGCCTAAGCAACCTTTTATTAGCATATGAAAATATTATGTTCCTACGGAGACAATCCCAACTTTTTCCATCACATCCAACAAGTTTCCCCTTCACCGACTTATTCCCCACTAAAAGTCACACACAGACAAATTACAATGTGGCTTTTTCAATATCCCTTTATTCATCCAACATGTATTTAAAAGCTTATATATTCAAATGTTTCTAATGTGCTGTTCATCCAATAAAAGGCAGAGAATGACATTATAGAAATGCTAACAAAGATGTATTGAAATTTAAAGACAGAGGCAGCGAGACAAAGAAAAGAGAATTCAAGTTTTCTAATTAAGTGCTAGCAGCATGATTTTCAGAAGTGCTAAAGCACATACAAATCCCATTGAGATATAGATGCTCAGTGCCTTTCAAAATAAGGTCATGGGTATCTAAAGCTGCAACATGGGGGAAAAATGTGCACCTTATAATTTAATTTCTTAGACAGAAAAAGTAGTGTAAGATTTACTCCACTGATCAGACCCACAGTGATAATCTAATTCCATTTTCTGGAAATAGAGAAAGCTAAACTTGTTTGTTTTGAATTATAAAAAAACAAAATAAAAGGAAACAACATTGGGAATACCGCCTTGCTGTTTGTGACCAATTAAGCAAAAATGACAAAAGATGTTTATATATATATATATAAAAACTTGACTCTTAACAAGTGTGTTTCTCAGGTTTTGTTAATATTTGCATTGAGTAAAAGTCTGTGCTGAAGCAAGTTATACCCTGAATGTATATCTTCCCTCTCTCTTTCTTCAGTTTCGCAGTGACCCACAACAAGACCATTTTATAGAAAATCAGCAGGAATATTTCCAGATTTTCAGAAGCAGACCTTTTAATAAAAGGTGATATACATGTGAGAGATGTAATGAATGGACCTTAATTTCTTGGTCTCAGTTACTGAATACAGGTAAGCATTCCAAAAAATGAATATCGCACCCATAGGGCAGGAATCATAATCCATTTATTTACAGATCTCTTAATTTTTAATATTAAGCCTATTACACTGATATCTAAGTGCAAATCTTGGGGCAAGATTATGCTTCTAGTACTCTTAAAAGGAAAATTAATAGAATCTTAAGTAACTGGACCTCTTGATCCAATCCAGGATTGGAT
The DNA here is from genome assembly GCF_011386835.1 of Chrysemys picta bellii. Taxonomy (NCBI): domain Eukaryota; kingdom Metazoa; phylum Chordata; order Testudines; family Emydidae; genus Chrysemys; species Chrysemys picta. Next base: position 25,114,150 of record NC_088797.1, on the reverse strand, counting down.
CATCCATAAAAGATGGTTACCTTTCGTAGCTGTTGTTCTTCGAGATGTGTTGCTCATGTCCATTCCATTGTAGGTGTGTGTGCTCACCCCATGCACTGGTGCCGGAAGTTTTCCCTCAGTGGTATCTGTAGGGGACCAGCGCTGGTGCCCTCTGTATGTGCCGGTATAAGGGGAACTGTCGGCTCCCCCCTCCCTCAGTTCCTTCTTGCCAGAACTCCGACAGAATCATGTCATGGAATGGACATGAGCAACACATCTTGAAGAACAGTTATGAAAGGTAACTGTATTTTCTTCTTCGGGTGCTTGCTCATGTCCATTCCATTGTAGATGACTCCCAAGCAATACCATTGGAGGCGGGTAGGAGTTCATGGACATGTCGACTGCAACACAGCTCTGCCAAACCCAGGTAATCTCTGGCTTGCTGCGTGATGGTGTAATGCGTCGTGAATGTGTGGACCGAAGACCATGTCACAGCCCTGCAAACGTCCTGGATTGGGACATGCGCCAGGAAGGCAGCCAAAGATGCCCGAGACCTAGTCGAGTGAGCCTTCTCTGTTGGTGGGGGCACAGCCCACGCCAACTGGTAACAAGTACGGATGCAGGTGGTGATCCAATTCAAAATCTTCTGAGAGGACACCGGAAGGCCCCTCATCCTGTCCACTATTGTGATAAAGAGTTGGGTTGATCTGTGGAAGAGCTTAGTGCGCGCCAGCCAGAAAACCAGGGCGCGCCTGACGTTTACAGTGTGCAGCCGCCTCTCCTCATTGGTCATGTGAAGCTTTGGACAGAACACCGTGAGGAAGATATCCTGGTTGACACGGAAGCGCGACACCACCTTTGGCAGGAAGGCCAGATGGGGCCACAGCTGGACCTTGTCCTTGTAGAATACCATGTACGGGGCTCAGAAGTGAGAGCTTTAATCTCGGAGACACGTCTCACCAAGTTAATAGCTACAAAGAATGCAATCTTCCACGACAAGTGGAAAAGGGAACAAGAAGCCATAAGCTCAAAGGGCAGACCCATGAGTCTGAAGAGGACCAGGTTGATGTCCCAAGGGGGAACTGGGTCCCAGACCAGCAGAAAGAGTCTTTCAAGGCCTTCCAGGAACCTGATTGACATCTCATGCAAGAACACCAATCTACCCTGGATGCAAAGGATGGAAGGACGCTATGGCTGCCAAGTGCACCTTGACTGAAAAGGAGGCAAGACCTTGGTGCTTTAAGTGAAACAGGTAATCCAGGATGGACTGCAGAGATGACTGGGTCGGGGAGATATTCCACTCCGACGCCCAGAAGAAGAAATGCTTCCAGTTTGCCAGGTAAATTGCTCTTCACCCTTAGATTCACAGAGATTATGCAAAGTGCAGCATGCAGTTATGACCATGGGAATATTCTCCTCATTAAGGTCTCTAACTTGCCATAAAGGCAATGCCAGCGCGCCTTTAATCTGCCAAAGGCACATTCAATTGTCATCCGGCACCTACTCAGCCTGTTGTTGAAACGCTCCTTACTGATGTCCAAGTGTCCCATGTAAGGTTTCATGAGCCAGGGCTGTAAGAAGTAAGCCGGGTCTCTGAGGATCACTATGGGCATTTCCACATCCCCCACTGTAATCTTGTGGTCTGGAAAGAAAGTCCCCATTTGCAACTTTCTGTACAGGCCAATGTTCCTGAAGATGCGTGCATCATGCACCTTTCCAGACCACCCCACGTTGATGTCTGTGAAATGTCCACAGTGATCCACAAGTGCCTGCAACACCATGGAGAATTACCCCTTCCTATTGATGTACTCTGTTGCAAGGTGGTCTGGTGCTAAAATTGGAATCTGTGTGCCATGTATCACACCTCCACAGTTAGAGAAACCCATCTCTGCAAAGCCATTCACTTTTTCCACACACATTTCCCAGAGTTACGGTTCTTTGTAGCAGGATGCGATTTACTGCCCTGCACACTTGCATTAATGCAGCCCCAACGGTCGACTTCCCCACTCCTAATTGATTTGTGACCGACCGATAGCAGTCTGGAGTCACCAGCTTCCAGACAGCGATTGCCACATGCTTCTCTACCAAAAGGGCAGCTTTCAGTCTGGTGTCCTTGAGCCACAGATCTGAGGGCAGCTCAGCACACAGTTCCAGGAAGGTGGCTTTACGCATCCAAAAGTTCTGTAGCCACTACTCTTCATCCCACACCCGCATGACCATGCGATCCCACCATTCAGTGCTGGTTTCCCTAGCCCAAAAGTGATGGTCTACCCTATGCAGCTGCTCTGGAAATGCCAAAAGCAGGGTAAAGTTGCTGCTATCCATATCATGCAGAATGTCAGGCACCTGCGAGTCTTCCTCTGTCAGTAATTTCATGATTAACTGCACTGCCATCTGCGGTGTCCTCATGACACTTAACAGAGCATAGGAGAGAAGTGTGGGATCCATCCCTTCTCACTACAGATGCCAGGGTGCACAGGAAAGAATGGCCACTGAAAAAATGGTACGAAAGAAAGCCAGAAGCCAATGGAGGGCTGGGACACAAAGCAATGCATGTCGGGACATTTAGCACAGTCTCAAGATGCGCCGCCATCCGCTCTGCCTTCCCACAACACCTAGCGACAGAAGGTGTCGCCTTGCACTGTGGGATACATACCCACAATGCATTGCTCACACTGTCGATGATGGTGCCCCCAATGTGGATGTGATCTGTCGACAGAGAGGGCTAGCGTGAACAAGCTTTTCCGATTTTTATTAAGTCAACTTTTGGGTGTCGATATAAGTGTAGTTGACAAAGCCTTAGTCTCTTTGTATCTCTTTGATCCTTGGCCTCTAGGAGGGCAAGATTTCTAGGCATAGGCAAGGGATCCCCAGTGCTTAGCTTAGATTAGCCCTAAAGGATATATAGAGTTTGCTTAGCACAGAAGTTTAAAAAAAGAAATAGAAGCTTAAAAATGGAACTCATTTGTATGTATATCTGTTTACCTGCTTTAACCTTGTAAATAATTATCTTATTTTCTTTTTCTTGTTCATAAATCTTTAGACAGTTTATTATAGGATTGGCTACAAGTGTTGTGACTTTTCTGTGAGATCTTAGGTGCAATTGACCGGTCCTTTGGGGCTGATAGTAACCTGAATATTGCTGTGCTCTTTGGTGTCAGGGACCACCTATCACAAAGGTAAGCTTACCTGGGTGGCAAGATAGATCAGAGTCTATCAAAGGGACTGTTCTGACTCCATGTTAAGGCTGTTACAGTGCTTGAGGAGTTTACACTTGATAATTGGTTGGTGAAATCTAAGCACAGAGCTAACAACCATTCTGGGGTTTGTGCCCTGCTTTTAACAGTCTGCTCTGAGGTTGGTACTGACACTCTTGAGCCACTGCAGGACAGCTTGACAGACCCTTTTTACATTAAAAGCCATGTGAAGGGCACTTTTTGCTAGGAAACGTCTCTCTCCATGGAGGTCAGAGGGTCATCACCCTTAAAGCTTGAAGGAACTACAAGGAGGCCAGAAACTCTGTGCTCTCACAGTACCTGTTCCCTCTGACTCCCACCCACAGTGTGTCCCAGGACCCGAGGAGGTATACATTAGAATGTTAATGCAGCCTGGCACTACAGTCAGTTAATCCATTCCCAGATAATCAGTATTTAAAATCTGAAACCAAAAAGGCATAACTTCAAAGAGTCTACAATTTCAATTAATCACATGGATAATGAAGCCATACAAACTACAAATGGAGGTTAATTCTCCCCTTTTGTACAACTCTTACTAGCATTAATTGGGACTTATGCAGATTCAACAATGTGAAATATCCTCCTCCTGGTCCAATACTGCAAATACTTTATCACAGCACAATCACAGAACCCTCTGGCTCCAATCCTGCAAGCTTGGGCAATTTATTTAACTCTTCCAATTCAGCATCTTAAATGTGTAATCTGCACAATGGCTAGACTGTAGCTTTAAAAATGGAAAGCATCAAGTTAAAAACCTTAACTTTTAAAAAGCAAAATTTCCTTACTTTTAAATATAACCATATTAGTTTACAAAGACTAGATTTTTTTTTTTAAACTCATTATGTTATTTGACCTTGGGCAACAACAACAAAACTCAGACTGATTAGTTTCCCTTTTGTTTCTGTTGCAAACACTGTAGAGAAATATTTGTTTTTAAAAAATAATGGCAGTTATTTCTACAGGATTTTGTTTTTGTAAAAGTCAGGTACATTGTACATAAGTTAAATTTGCAGCCAAAATGTACTTTATAGTGTCTCCCTTTAAATCATGTTTCCAAACAGAGTATCAAGCCTCATTTTCGATCTCTGGTCAGTCTTTCCCACTCACTCGCATACCATTCCTCCTTTTGTTATGGTTATAAAGTTTTAAATTAGTTTAATATGTACAGTTCTATATGAAACATTTCCAATATTAGACATTTAAAAAATCTAGAGCCTTTACTGACTAGATTTATACAGATGTTTATTAGTGTTGAACAGAAATCACAAAAACAACTGCTGCCAAGTGCAGAAAAAGAAGTATCTGAATTAAGTTCATAAGTAACAACCAAGTCCTCATATCAGAACATTTGTGACCCTGGAGTCAAAAATCACGCCAACCCAAATCAGCTGTTGCCATCTGACTGACAGTACTTATATATTCAGGTTCAGTTTATCCTTATCCTACTTACATGCAGTTGAAAGGTAACAAAGTACAGGGAGTTTTTCTTTATTGTGCTCCAGAGAGAAATATAAATCAAAATCAGTCATTTCTTCCTTAACTTTTGCTTCCATATACTGCATTATATAACTGTATCCAGAGAGTGTGTGTGTTTTGTTTTCCTTGCAAATACATCCACCAGCTCCTTCTATGGTCAGGTAAGCAACTGAAATAGATTAATGCTGAATCTATGCCTACAAAACGCATGCTTTGCAGTGTAGGAATGCTGGTATAGGATACCAGCAAAGCACTCCTAATATGGTGTATCGCAATTGTATGGCAAAGCTGTGCTTTGTGCTAGTATAATAAAGCCATCCACTGATGAATGAAAAACTCTACTGGTAAAAGCTCAGAAACAATCCTAGGGAATGAAGGAGAGAAAAGGAGACAGGAAACACATGGTTGCTGGAGGACAGAAGCGGGGTAAAGAGACAAGAAACTCAAGGTTTCTGCTGATGGGTCACAGAGTGTTTTTTGTTTGTTTGTTTGTTTGTTTGTTTAAAACAGTTTTAAAACCCCTAACAGATCAGGTTTCTCTCTCTCGCGCGCACACACACACACACACTCTCTCTCTAAATCAAACTACATCAGTGCGAAGTTAGTTTAGTTGGGAGAAAGAGATATTATATTATGCCGCACATCTTTAAACTTCAAGTGACTTAAAGTTTTTTCCTTCCCTAATACAGCTAGAAAGTTGGAACCTGTCCTTAGGGTGTCGAACTGTGAATATATACATTGTATAAAACACAGCAGTGCCTGAGTCAACAAAACAGAGGATTTAACTATATTTTAAATCTGTAACATTGGAAAGGCAGAGGGCTCTTTTTGACTTTATTCTTATTAATCCCCTCTCTCATCTCATGTTCTACATGTAACAGGACAAGTGAATTGGCCAGTCAGTGTTCTTGAGAATGAACTTCCAAAATAAGCAACTACAGCAACATCTGAACAGGACTTATCCAATGTCAAATTTGAGGGCACACAGTAAGAATTTGGCACATGGAACCTCTTTGAATTGACCTTTCAAGGGGGCAGTGCAAGTCCTAGCACTGAATAAATACTTTTATTAATTGAAAATTACAATAAAAATAACTTTTATTCGGCTAGGAAGAGGGAATCTCCATCAATTCATACTACAAGTGAACTTTTGTGTTTCTCTGAATGTAAAGCCAAAAGATGGTTAAGCTGATCTTCCTGATGCCACTTCTGATACCGTCTCAAAACTGCATCTATCACCAAGGGGAAGTCTGAAGCATTTTAGGCCACAACCTGGGTGGCAGGACTTGCTCTGTTCCCACTGCTAGAAAAACCTTGTAGATCTATGGCAGGAAACAGCAGGTTTCCCTGCCAGCTCCTCCAAGGAGATCAGGTTGGAGAGAGGGAAGAATAATGAGTCAGCCCACTTTGGTACCCTCCTGAATTCTTTAGGTGGGGATAGGAAGTTGTAGACCCCCCAGCAGAGGACCTCTAAGTTGAGGGGGAGAGAAAATAGTGGATTCAAAATTCTATGGTTTTGTTACTATATCAGCACATTTTGCAGGGGTCATTTCAAGTTCATTTGGAGTTTTCAGGAGTGCATGAACTTGCAATAGAGTTCAACATCAGGGTGCGATCTCTGGTGAAATATGCCAATTTTAGTTCACTGCTACTGAAAGTGGCAGTAGGTTTCACACGTCCCTAATGATTAACTACTGAGTTAATACACTGAGAAACTACTTATGATCCATACTGAATACTCATTTAAAGTTACTTTTCCTTGCCAGGAGGTGGCCTTGTTGTACAGTAAATACTGAAGGTGAGCAGTTTGTTTTCTTTTTAAGAAAGAAACCCCTACAGTTCCATGACTGCTGGCTGATGTCAGGCTAATTCAAAACTAAAAGCTATATTCACTAATTTGCTTTCTCCAATCTCATAGTTTACATTAGTTTAATAACTGTGATAGGAGATTTACAATTGTGTTCCCAAAAGGAGCTTTGATGAGAATATTTATGATAGATTACTCCGTTTAATTCAAATTTGTCCTTGAAAACATAGTCAGTATACTTATTGCTATCAGAAACTCGAGCACTATCCTTGAAACAGAACAAGAGACATTATGCTATTAAATGCATAGTGAGCCAAATTAAATAATTGGAATTGCCATATGGGATCAGATCAGTGATTCATGTAGTCTACTACCCTGTCTGACAGTGGCCAAAGCCTGGCACTTCAGAAGGCTGTGTAAGAAGTCCAATGCTGAAAAAGCTTGCCCATTGGGGATGTTTGTTCCCAAACATGCACCCCATCAGCACTAGCGGCAGGTTTGGATAATTTTTGGTTGTGCCCAGAACGGGCCCAAGTCCCCCCCATCCCCACCTGCCTAAGGCTCTGGGAGGGAGTTTGGGTGCTGAAGAAGATTCGGGCAGGAGGGGATGTGGGCTCTGGGAGGGAGTTTGGGTGCTGGCTCTGGGGTAGGCCAGAGGGTTGGGCTGTGCAAGTACCTCACACAATTCAGAAGTACACATATTTCTGTCTCTCCTCACTGATGTTAGCACAGCCTAGTCTATATGCATTTGTTATCATGGAGCAACTAAATCAAAAAAGTGGGTTTTGCATATGACTGCGAGAGATTTGAGGGCATCCTGAAGCAGGAGTGCCGGAAGCTCCCTGGAAGTGTGGAAGGGCCACCAGCACCCAGCTTCCTTGTGTTGCTTTTAGGATTTCCAGTTATATGAAAATTTAAAAAACGGATGATACAGAGTTGTCATACCCACACAGGGAAAGATGTGAAAGACAGTACCAAATATATTTCTAAAACTCTCTAAAATGTTTTTCAAATAGTAGTTTTTCCTGTAAAATGTGTGCAATGTACAAAATTATAATGATGCATTATAAAGATTTTATTGGCCCTTATTTGGGTGATCTTTGTAACTCACAAGTGCCTATGTCACTAGTGACTAATGCCATCATCTCAAACAGATGCCAGTAAAGCCTTTATACCACAATACACAACCAGATTTCCTCTCTGTATTCAATACTTCACTGTTTAACAATCAATTTTCACAATATTTCTGATTCAGTTTAGCCAGGGCCAGACTTTCACTAACCAATTTCACTTGCTGTTAAGAGCTAAACATTTTTGTACAGAAAACGTAAGTGAAGGAAATAAAGTCAACTTAAAAATCAAGTTACACCAACCTTTTGATAGCACTTTGCAAATAGTTTCACTGTTTTGTCTGTATAGGATCCCTATTTCTTCAAATCTTTCAGAAAGCACCAGGGGAGGAGAAAATTCTTTAAGAGATACTTCTACATGCCACTATGGTAGACTGAAGTGCAGTAGAATCTAGATGACAAGATTATCTTCCATGGCATTAAAGCATTAAGACTGAGGACAAAATTTAACTGTGTTATAGCAATGCAAACTATTTTATTTCAGTGGGTTGTATAGACCTACTAGAGGAGCAAAAACTGGCCTCTTTACTTTAATCATCACTAAGATTAAGATTTTGCCAGGGATATTTTTAGTAAAAGTCATGGAAAGGTCACAAGCAATAAAGAAAAATTTACAGTAGCCCGTGACCTTTCCAAAAAATATCCCTGATGAAATGGGGAGTGCAGCTGCAAGGTCCCTGCACCGCTCTCAGTGACTAGGCAGATCTGGGTTTCCCCCACCGCACTGGGTGGCCAGGAGCTCCAGGGGGTCCCCCCCACCATCCTGGAGCAGTGAGGGGCTGCCTGCGGTGGCTGGGAGCTGCAGGGGGCCACCTGTCACCTCCCAGGGGACCTTGCAGTTCCTGGCCACCGCGGGCTAAAGTCACAGAGGTCATTGGAAATCATGGAAAAAAATCATAGTTTTCATCATCACATCTTAACAATTAGTTCCTTGCCTGTATAGGCATTATGTATTCCCTAGTCCACAGAGGAGACAAATCTGTTATATCCCACACTGCAAAGCTTGATTTTTAGCTCAAATTGCAGACTGAGGGCAGGTCTACACTTAAAATGCTGCAGCGGTTTTGTAGGGCTTCAGCGAAGAAGACCTCCCATCAACATAGCGCAGTCTACACCAGGGGTTAGGTTGTATAACTGCGTTGCTCTGGGATATAGATTTTTCACACTCCCAAGCAATGTAGTTATAGCAATGTATTTAGACCCGGCCCAAGAGACTTTCAGCTCTGAAGTTTCCCAGTGTCAGCCAAGATGGCAGCCATCACATATAGTCTCGGGAGACCATTTTCAGAGCAATCTTTACATTTCCATGAAAAATACCTTCTCAAGTTTTCCTCAGTTTGCTATGTCACTAAGATGGGAAGAAGAGATATTTTTAATGATCTGTAGCACTTGGATTTTTAAAATCCTTTTTCTGTATCAAAGCAACAGACCATTGCAACTTTTCAACATTTCTCTTGACACTTCAGACACTGCAATGCATTTGGTCCTCTCTCCCTAATCTTTGTGAACATTCCACTTACCTGGTATGTCAGAGTGATGAAAAACATAATCGCCATGCCCATGCATTTAAAAACAAAATACCACTCAGAGCTGTTTAAAAGTGGTGTCAGCTTTTACCTGCAGAGAACTTGCCATAATAAACTGAAACCAATGATGAATTTCACAAATGTTTGCTTTGTCTCCCTAGGTTACTCATGTGTATAATAGGAAAACAAAAGCATATAAAGTGAGAAAAAGCAGTAGTACATTATATAGTCATAATTAAACTTATAAAAATGCTACAAGAGATCTAATGCAAATGCATATGAGTTGAAATATAACTAAGGCTACGTCTTCACTGGGGGGGGGAAATCGATTTAAGATATGCAAATTCAGCTACGCGAATAGCGTAGCTGAATTCGATGTATCTGAGCCGACTTACCCCGCTGTGAGGACGGCGGCAAATCGACTGCCGCGGCTCCCCCATCGATGGCGCTTACTCCTACCTGCGCTGGTGGAGTACAAGCTTCGATTCGGGGATCGATTGTCGCATCCCGACGAGACGCAATAATTCAATCCCCGAGAGATCAATTTCTACCTGCCGATTCAGGCGGGTAGTGAAGACATAGCCTAAGGAAACAAATTCTGGCCTCAAGCACAGACCTAGAGAACAGAACCTAGAGAAAGAAATACCTGTCTCCCAGCCTGGACACAAGGAATAAAGCACCTGCAAAGACCGACAGCTAATATAGTCTATGGGTAGCAACAGAGGCTATAGTTCCCTATGCTGAGTTTTGGGCCCAAGGATCCATGCTGTGTGTAGACCTACTCATAAGACCACTCAGTCATTCCTGCCCACATTCGCACACACTTTCGCCTCTTTCTCAAGCACCCAATCAAAGCACAGGAGGATTGTGGAGTTTCCCAGCACAGGCTTTCAGCAGCTTGTCTCCCCCAGACCCCTGCGAGTGGAAATATTCTGGGTACAGAATTCAGCATTTCTGCTACATTTCAGACCAAGCATGCTGACTGGTGCGGTATCTCAGAATTAGGCCCTGTGTGTCAAACAATTTTCTTTCTTTCTTTGGGAACCGGTCAGGATTCACATCCAGAGTCAGTAAATGCAAGCTGTACAGGGTTTTCTAAAACAGGAGGATTAAACATATGTTTAAACTTATTTGCCTCTGGGAGCTCTTTTCCTGTTATAAAGCCCATTTTGTGCATGTGAGACACTAAGGTCAGCAACTGGATTGCCCTCATATTAACCATTTGAGCACAGTCTCCTTTCTTGCCATTTCTGGATATGTGCTGCAGAAAATCATACATGAGTTATCTGCTCCAGGCTCTGTGTCTGCTCTACTGGATCTTTATCCATTTCCTGATTAGCTTTCAGGATTTTAGTCCCAATACAGCTGTTTGCATTGTAATAACTCTTACAATACAGCTACTCCATTGAGCAATACATGAACAAGTTAGGTGACAGGGATGTGGGCTTGGATTTTTTGTGTGTTGTTTTTAGTGTTCTTTCTAAGTAGGCACATTTCCATCTTGTCTTATTAAAATATTGTCCATTTACTACAGTTATCCTAGAATTTTGTGTGCATTTTCTTTGTCTTCTCCAGACACTTCCCCACCTTTGAAACAAAACATAACTGGAAATCAACTAATTCAAGGACTTTTGTATAAAAAAGAAACAACACTCCATATAAATCAAGAAGATTGAATCTGCAAATTATGGTTTTATCATCCCTTGTGCAGACATTCTGACCCATATATCCTTCAATCACTATGCATCTTTTGTGCATCTGCAGTAAAACTGCACTTAAGTAGTTTTCTTCAAAAAGTGAGCCATCCTAGCAAAAAGCTGATAAAAGTAAATTATGGAAGAAGTGTTGTTATGCATGTTTCTGTTTCATAGTTTTCTAATCATGGAATGCAGTTTTTTCTTCAACAGTTAGTAGCTGGTAAAGGTTGCAATATTAGTACGATGACTTCAGCTCATTTTTAATTAAATGTAACATGTCATGAATACGTACATCCTCAAATCAAGCTAGAGTTCAGTCGATTTGTCATAGCTCATCCAAAGAGAAATATTCAATGTGGTGTGAAGGAATTTAGCACCACTAGTGCATCATCATTAAAAGGAAATGTGTGACTAAATCCCAATGCATTGTGCTAAGTATCTACGATGCTGTCTGAGTACCACTTCTTTGCGAAGAAGCATATCCTCATCTGCCCTTCAATATGAATCTATTATGTACTTTCAACTGTCACTCACAGGTATTTTGAACCCACATGTCTTTACACTACTACTTCCATTTTTTTAAAATGTAGAACCACAAAAGTAAAACTGTCCATGAAAAACTTCCTTGTGCTTTAACTATTGTCACCACAATATTTATAAGTTACACCTCTACCTCAATATAACGTGACCCGATATAACACTCCACTGGATCAAAGCAAGTTCAATATAACGCGGTTTCACCTATAACATGGTAAGATTTTTTGGCACCCGAGGACAGCGTTATATCGAGGTAGAGGTGTACTACTTTATTTTTGTTGTGCCTAAGATGTTTTGAAGTTCATATTAAAATTATTATTATTATTATTATTAAAACAAACAAAAACAAATACAAACAAACAAAAAGAACCCCCTCTAGGCTCTGTAACTAACACCCTCCTAAAGTTACAGCTAAACAATTAACTTAATTTAAGTGGGTGTAAAACACTACCATTCTGTTTTGGTAGTTGTGCCCCAGGGACTGCTTAATGCCAACTGGCAGAGGGCATAAGGGGTGTATAGGGATTTACAGGATCCCGTGTCTGATGTCTATATAATAATGCACCTAAGGGTGGCATGTGAGGTCTCTACAAACAGGCAGACATACTGGTCATCTTAGTCACTGTGAAATGTATGTACAGGTAACTTCTTAGATATTATGTATTTATACTGGAAATTATGTTCTTAAAGACCTTGAAATTAAAAGCGGGTCACCAGGAGGTCACCAGCCTCAGACAGACAGTGTTCAGGCAGGGGACAGGAGACACTTATCTCTCTTTGTCTGGTCAGGTGTGTATTATAGCTCTCAGAAGATAAGCCCATCCGCAAGCAGAGCCAGATGCAGATTAAAAGACTGCAAGGTCAACAAGAAAAGGAGGCCACAGGGAAGAACAATCAGCAGGAAGTGTCCTTGTTTATGAACAACAATCAAAGGACTGTTGAGAGATATATCTGGGCTTTCAAAGAGACAGAGGGGGATCTTTCCACTGAGGAGGCAAGAGGACAGTGTGAACAGAAGATCACAGCCAAGCCTGGCTGTCATATGCTGGAAGAATTTTGGGTAAGCTTTTGTTCTATATGACATGACAATAACTAGTTAAGTAAATTAAGGCTCTAGAACACATGTTATGATTTTATTTTATATGTAACCATTTGTTTCCATTAATTCTACTTGCTTCTTCTCAAATGTCTGTTCTTTATTAAATAAACTTCTTCTTGCTTTTACTATAAACATATCTAAGTGCTGTGTATTGAGCAAAGTGGTGATCCTAAGGTGTAACTGGTAAACTGCTCTGTACTATTCCTTTGAAAGCAGGAGAGCTATGAACTGTGTGAGTGTCCAGTGGAACAAGGGCTGAAAACTCCAGAGGGATGCTCGGAGTGCTCAGGGGTTGAACTCTGCCTATCCTTTATGTGTAAAGAGAAAGCAAGGCCTCCGGAGGCCTGGAAGGCAGTGCTTGTGTTGCCAGAGGCTGGTGGTACTGGGGAACTGACCCATAGCAGAGACATGACATCTAATTTGTTCTTCTGTAAATCACTACACAAGGAGTAGGACAACACAGCATCAGGCCCATTAAATGTATGAAGTAAACTGTAAAAATTATATATAATCCACATATACTTTGCAGTAAATTAAGTCCCTTTGCAACCAGCACTTGTTGTTCTTATGCACCAAGAGCCTCTAGTAGCTCAAGATTTTGAGACGGTAGAAAATCATCAAGCATAAAGAAGCAATTAATGTCTGGGTGGACACCCAAATAGTTTAACAGTAGGTAGAGAAAAGCTTCTTTAACTTCAACCTATACCTATAGTAACTTTCTAGTAACTAGTTTTTCACTGTTGTTGTAATTGGATTGATTGGGTTTTCTACCACCAATTTTGTGATTGAATTTTATACTGGTGGAAGCAAGGGTCTCTGAACTGCTTCTAGCCTGTTACAGGGCAAAATGGTTCTCTTACCCAGGACCTACTTTTAGTCATGAGGCAAGGGAGTAAGACTCCACATGGAGAAGCAAACAAAGAGGGTTTTTTTCTACATATTCCTTTCTGACTAAGCATTTTCTGCCAACTTGAAATATGCAAGTGGAACCCAAGTGCTCTACCATATATGGATCACATCTGCTGTAGAAGGAAAATGAACAGGAATAAGTGCTGAATGTTGAGAGGTTGCAATGACAGTTCAGATGTGTTAGGGGAAACTGTAGTCCTCCTGGGGGCAGGAAGAGAATGCAGATGCTGAGTAGGGAGATGGAAGATGAGAACCAGCCAATTACAGCTTGAAGAGAGATGGGGAGCCAGTCAGACTCCCCCCCCCCACCCTCCCCCCACCCCAGCTGTTGGCTGTAGTAAAGGGAGTGGAACTGATAGACATTCTTATTGAAATATTGATGGCCTGCTAGATATTGGAGAACAAGAATGTGGATTAAAGCAAGGTGCTGAGGTTAGAGAATAGCAGGGGAGGTGAGAGCAAGGGAGAGATCAGCAACTGTAGGTTTGTCTCAGTGCCAGGGCCGCTGCTTCCACTAGGTGACTCTAGGCGGTCGCCTAGGGCGGCAGGATTTGGAGGGAGGCATTTTGCCGTCCTCGGCGAAAATTCGGCCGCGGGGGGTCCTTCCACTCCGGATCTTCAGTGGCGGGTCCTTCACTCGCTTCGGGACCCACCACCGAAGTGCCCTGAAGATGCGGAGCGGAAGGACCCCCGCCGCCGAATGCTCAGAGGAGGAGCACTGCCACCTAGGGCAGCAAAAACCCTGGCGCCTCTCCTGCTCAGTGCTACTAATTACAATGGCAGGGTGAGGCTTTCCTATTTCAGCAGCTACTACTCCCATACTGGGCATATTATCCAAGCCTTTTCATGAAAAGAGAACTTCAGAAGTATTCCATAGATAACTTTTTGGACAGGGGTGGGTAGTGGTGGCCCTGCCACTGTTTCCTCCCAGCTACATCCCAAGGTCAGATCCAGGGTCAGCAGTGGGAAGAAGCAGACAGACATTTATGTGCCTTTACAGTAGAAGAAGCATGATGCAACAAGCAAGCTGTGCTCCTCTCCCCTTCACAAGCTCTCTGTTTATCAAAGTGAATGTTGCCCACAGTATTTAACCCATAGTGAGAACTAGGCTGAAATGATATTCTGATATAAACTCATTGTAAACAGATTTAAGTATATCCACGCATAGATTATTTACAAAATAGATTTAGTTAAATCTAACAGAAACTGATGCAAATCGTGCTTAGATGAGCTGGGGCGAAGAAGAGTTCCTATATTTGGTGCGACATTTTTTCATTTGAAAACAGTTTTCTGCAAGATTGGGCTGATTGACAGGGAACTTGAGTTTACTCTGATGTTTGAATCTTCCCAACAGAAGAAAACAGACACTTAATTTTTGTAATCATAACTCCAAATTCTCAGAATGAAGCAAAAGTCACTAAAATTAAGGAACTACAAATATTTCACAACTGCAGTTTTTTCTTGTGTCTAATATTAAAATTGATGGAGGTGTTGGCACTGATGGCACAGATCTCATTATCTGAGGTTAGTGGCATAAGGAAGCTCTGAATTTTAAAGACCAAATTATTATATTTATGAAAATCATGAACATATGTTTACTGTATTTAAAATGAGATAAGCGAGCCTCAGTCAGATCTGCCTTTCCCCATCCAGTTCATTGGCTCAACCAAATTCAATCAGAGTCTTGGCATCATTCACTGAAAAAAAAAAAGCTGTTACATCAACCAGAAAACTTGTTTTGCCTGGAAGAAGTTTCCTATCAGATTGAGCCAACAGTCAAAATTATATAACTCATAATGTCTCCACCCATTTAAAAAAAAAAAGGATTTATCAGATTAAAAACATTTTGTACAGTGCTGTATAGAACTAGTACCAAGTGGTACATTTTCTGTGCAATATTTTACAATGACACATCAAAATGGTTATATGACAGTAAATGGTCCAACAGAAAATACTACATAAAGCCCTGATCATTCAAATGAATCCCAATACGCTAAGTAGGGAAGTTAACCACCAACAATGCAGGTTATGTTGATAGAGTTGATGTTACTTTTCCATGGGTTGTTAATCTTTCCTAAATCTAGGATATCCTTTTAGTATGAATTACATGGACAGAAAAATTAGAAGTAAATAAATGCATTAGCTCTCTTCATAGCTAAAACACTTAATTTATATATATATAAAAACACAAAATAAAATAAAAACCTCCAGCAGATAAATGACAGAATGTACCATTATTTTCAAATCACAGCAAATTTCCTATGCCTATACCTTTGTGTGTGGTCGGTATTCCAGAAGTTTCCTCAATATTGTTACCCAGTTTAGCTTGACTGGTAGTAGCTCTAGAGAAAGTAGGGCACCAGGCGACCACTTGTGTTGTCGGACAACGAAGTGGGTAAACTGTTGGCAACTGCATGGATACCCATCTATGTTAGAGCTCCCAACATTGCTATCACTGGTAGAGTGGAACTGATATTACCAGTGGTGGGGAACTGTTAGCAAAATACCTGGTGTAGAAAAAATCATAATGAATCTCTCTGCTGATGGATTGAAATAAAATGTTTCTCTTACCCACCCACCGCTTCAAGTTTTTGATTGGCTAAAAACAGAATAATTGACCAGTTACTACTCTAAACTATTGGCTAAAAAAAAAAAAAAAAAAAAAAAAAGTCGCACCGTATAAACATGTTACATCCATGAGTAGTACACAAACTTATGAAGATTGCTCACTCGTCACCTGTGGAGCTAGAATTGCTGATGAGTGGAATGCAGCACTAGAACATTAGCTTTCTTTTTATAAAACTAGTTAACACCAGCATTCCATGACAAATTCCCAGAAACATACTGCCCAAATAGCAGACAAAAGTAGTTAATACACCACTGTCATGTTTAGTTGCGTGTTAGAGAGAGAAAGTGAAGTGGAGAGATATGTATGGACTAATGGTCCAAGATCAAAATCCCTCTGAAGTCTTGGGCAAGATTATAAACTTCTATGTCTTAGTTTCCTCACTTGTAAAATGAGGATAATACTTACACACACACACACACACACACACACACACACACACACACACACACACACGTATGGTGTTATTAATCTGTAAAGTGTTTTGATTGCCTAAAATATAGATATAGCAAGCAATCTACTGTCAGCTTGTGTACATCTGATGCTACTCAGACTTTCCAAAACAGCAGAAGAGTGAGAGTAAAGACACTCTAGCCTGTTTCACTGGAGCTATTCAGAACCCTGCAGCAAAGTGCAGAAACTGAAAAGAATCATGTCCATTTCACTTTACTACTACACCTCTACCCCGATATAACGCTGTCCTCGGGAGCCAAAAAATCTTACCGCATTATAGGTGAAACCGTGTTATATTGAACTTGCTTTGATCTGCTGGATTGCGCAGCCCCTCCCCCCCCCCCCCCCAGGAGTGCTGCTTTACCGCGTTATATCCAAATTCATGTTATATCGGGCTGCGTTATATTGGGGTAGAGGTATATGTATTATAGGTGGTTATAAGTCCATCAACACAAGGGGTGGGTGTGTGTGTGTGTGTATATAAATAAAAGTTATAGTTGTAAGCAACTAGTGATCTTTTGTACTCAAAACAGTCTACATCAATTGGTTAAAAAAATTATTAAATCATTTATTAACACTTTATAAACTATAAATGGGGCCCTACCAAATTCACAGTCCATTTTGGTCAATTTCACGGTCATAGGATTTTAAAAATCATAAATTTCCTGATTCCAGCTATTTAAATCTGAAATTTCATGGTATTGTAATTGTAGGGATCCTGACGCAAAAAGGAGTTGGGGGGGGAGGTTGCAAAGTTATTGTAAGGAGGGGTAGCGGTATTGCCACCCTTACTTCTGCGCTGCTGCTGGCAGTGGCGCTGCTTTCAGAGCTGGGCAGCTGGAGAGCAGCAGCTGCTGGCTGGGAGCCCAGATCTGAATGCAGAGCTGCTGCCAGCAGCAGCGCAGAAATAAGAATGGCACGGTATGGTATTGCCACCCTTACTTCTGTGCTGCTGCTGACAGAGCACCGCCTCCAGAGCTCAGTGCCCCGCCAACAGCTGTCGTTGTCCGGCCACCCAGCTCTGAAGGCAGCACAGAAGTAAGGGTGGCAATACCACGATCCCCCTAAATTAACCTTGCGACCCCCCTGCAACTCCTTTTTGGGTCAGGACCCCCAATTTGAGAAACGCTGGTCTCCCCCATGAAATCTGTATAGTATAGGGTAAAAGCACACAAAAGACCAGATTTCACGGGCTGTGACGCATTTTACATGGCCATGAATTTGGTAGGGCCCTATTTATACAGCAAATAGTGGGGAGGGGGAGGGGGGGCGGGGAGAGAGGTTTAGGACAAGTCTGCACTTTACTATCGTACAGATGCAATGTGCATTCACTGAACAAAACAGCTAACATAACACATAGAAGATCAGCAAAATTATCTGTTACACCACTTGAGAAAACTTCAGAAGAGTATAATGCGATATGTATGGTCCTGACAAGCATTAGCTATATAAAATAATGTTCTTGATATCTACTCAGTCTGTTCTTGGTCAATATATCACATTTCAGTAACTGATCCATCTAGTGATATTTTACTACTTTTGCTTTTGTATCTAGGCATTATGTAAAATACATCTTTTTTAGAAAAAAAATATTATTTTCTATACTGATCCAGAGTGAAATCACCAAATTATTCAGCCTATATAGGCGGGAACAAGGACTGATGCAATACTTAAACCCTTCACGAGTAGCGTAAGTATGCCTTAAGTGGCAGATAAGATCTTCCTCAGCTCCTCTGCACTAAGGTGACTTTCACCCTAACCCGCATAATTAACACAGTTACACCGTGCATTTCATATTATATATTCCAAATACTGTTAACATCAGCACTCTGTAACAACCACACATTGCTATGCTGAAAAACAGAATCCACTATAACCGAGCCAAACTAAGAATTGAAACAGAACATTTTATATATATATATATATATATATATAAAAATCTTAAAGCCATAATGTAACATGTATCCATAATGTAATGAAACATTATACTGTAAGGACAAAGTAAAATGCAACATTTGATCACCTATACTAATCCTCTGTCCCCACCCTGCCAAAAAACCCTCAAGAGCTAAACAAAAAAAACAGCCACACACCCATACCAACTCTTCTTCTTTATCTTTAATCTCCTTTCCAAGTTCCAAACAGGTTTAAGATAATAAAATAAAGAATTCAGCCACTCCATTTTGTTCATTACATCTAAGATATTGGATGCATCAATGAATCATTCAACTTCTCAAATCAGATGTGCAAAGTAAGGAGATACATAGCAGGCAGAGGGCAAATTCTAACAGATGTTTGTTTTTTACTTTAGAAAACAATCACCAAACATTAAAGTTACAGTATGTAGTTTGAAATACAAGTTAAAAAGACATGGGCCACATCTGAGCTTTTTTCATTACTTTAAAGGCCACATTCTCAACTGGTGTAAGTTGTCATAGTTACATTGACTTATCTAATAGATACACTAACTAGAAAAGCTAGGACAGGGTACTTAAAGAGAAAAGGATATGACAAGCCTTACAACAGAATGTTCCATGGCCCCGGCAAGAGTTAAGTCATAATCTGTCCTTCTCTACTGGAATTGTTCATTCATCCATCCTCCAGTAATAGGCATTTTAGTGCCAATGCAGATCAGTCAAGTTATTATTGTCCCTAATTAGCACTCCACAAGCTGAAACATACTTTACTCACAGCAGACTGAGACTTTAAAAGAAGTGAGATTCTAACTTTAAAGCTTTAGGACACTTTAGACTGGTTACTATCTGTGTGCAGTGTTTCTAGAGCAGGGGTGGGCAAACTACGGCCCGTTTTAAGCCGGCCTGCAAGCTCCCGCTGGGGAGCGGGGTCTGGGGCTTGCCCAGCTCCGGTGCTCCAGCTGGGGCGGGGGCCACACCACATCGCTCGGCCCTGCTCCGGCGAGCTGGCCGGGGCGCAGGGTTGGGGGCCGCACCACGTGGCTCCCGGAAGCCACGGCATGGTCCCGCCCCGGCTCCTACGCACTCTAATGGCCCCCTCTGGCGCTCCAATGGGGGCTGCAGGGGCGGTGCCTGAAGATGGGGCATCACGTAGCGCTGCCTGGCCGTGCCTCCATGTAGGAGCTGGAGAAGGGACATACCTCAAGCGGCTCCTGGAAGCAGTGGCAAGTACCGCTCAGAGCCTGTACCTCTGAGCCTCTCCCCAAGCCCCAACCCACTGCCCCAGCCCTGATCCCCATCCCACTCTCCAAACTCCTCGATCCCAGACCAGAGCACACTCCTGCACCCCAAACCTGCACCTCTTACCACACCCCAATTTTGTGAGCACTCATGGCCCACCATACTATTTCTATTCCCCGATGTGGCCCTCAGGCCAAAAAGTTTGCCCACCTCTGCTCTAGAGTGTATATCCTGACACCCAAATGTCCACTGATGAGCCTGAGTGAGGGCAAAACACACTAGCACCAATAGAAACTTACATTTGGATATAAAGATCTAATATGTATCAGCCTGATCCTGTAAAGTGCTGAATATCCCTCGCTTCCAGACTTCAGTGGCACCTGGCACCTTTCAATATTAGGCCATAATAATTACTACAAGCAATGAAAAGGAAAACCTGTTGGGAGAAGTTGGTTTCTGCGTAGATCTCCATTGCTTCAGATAAACATCTGGAATTCTGGATTTTTATCCCATCCCAAATCCTGAGAGGTATTTTTACAACTATACAAAGGAGATTTCTGTTTCATTGCCTGATAATTAAGATTTTTATTTTTAAGAAGTCTAAAATTTAAAAATGCACACACAGGACTACAGCCCCTGGGAGACTAGTGAGCCCCAGATGATTTGATAAGGAGACTGAGTGGAGGATGGGGAGAACTAAAAATATTAGCAACTATGGCAGAATTGTACCACATATGGCAGAAATCGTGGATAAGAATAGCTGGCAATAAATCAGAGGATTTTAAAGACCAGATATCAGTAAGACAAAACCGACTGGTAACATCCATTACTTTTCCACACATCCCTGTGGTGAATTACAAATAAATAGGAGCAGATAGTGAAGATAGTCATTAATGCTTGATAAAATAAGGGTGAGGTAAAGGTATAGAGATTATATGGTTCTGCAAGACTAAGGGAAGAGTAGACAGCCATAAAAGAGAAAGCAGTTTGTAGTGTTGTAGCCATGTTGGTCCCAGGATATTAGAGAGACAAGGTGGGTGAAATGTTTCATTTGTAATAATATGTTTTGTTCATTTCAACCTTTTTTAAACCTTTTTTTAAAGATTTAAGTAAAATGCAATATAAAAAGATGTTTCAAATTGAAATATTGAAACATTTCATTCTGAATAGGTTAAAAAAGAAAACATTTCAATTTTGTCCAGATCTTCCCTTTCCTAACTGAAATAATTCTGCCAATTTGACCCAAATTTCTTACATATTTCAGTTGACCCAAATCAGCCTTGTTTAGCCAGAAAAGTTTTGTCCAAAAAATTTTAAATGTAAGCATTTGTAAACACTTAATTGAGGTTACCAGTTTTCTCCTATATTTAGAATAGAAGTTTCTTTGGTAAGTTTTGGAAAATGTTGACTTTTTAATGGCATCTACTGTACTAGCGCACTAGAAACCACAGTGAGACCACAGACTTGTTTCACAGAATATTTGTCACCTGTGAAGTGGCTCAGTTCTCCATTACCACCAATGTGGGTGGGATTTAAAGTTTATGACAAAGTTGAAAGATTCTATGTGTGAAATTTTAGCCCTATTGGAGTCAGAGGGAGTTTGGCCAATGACTTCAGTGAAGCCAGGATTTCACCTTATCTCTTCCATTACCATACCCAAGAGACACGCAGTCCTGCACTATAAAATAAAAATAAATAAAACCCTTCCCTCCTTTTCATGTTTTATTGTTAGACACTAGAAAGAGAGGAAAACATCAAGGTACTTCTTAATTATTTTTTTAATTACTTCTGTCATTGTTTATTAACCTCTTGAAAGATTAAAATTAAAGGTCGTTTACTTACCAAACTTTTTTTTCCTCCACTCCTCCTCGGGCACACTGGTTTATTATTGGAGGGTTGCTCATTATGCGTGCTGGGCTACTGGCATTCATCTCTTTTTCTAAAAAAAGAATAAAAATATTGAGTATTTAAAAAAAAAATACAGGTGAACAAATTCATGTATTTGCAAATATATACAAGAGAAACAGAGTAGATCAAACTTTGGACAAGCATTGTAGGACAAATCGTGCCTGCCTCACTCGAGTAATCTCCAAGTTAATCAGTGGGACTACTTGCATGAATAAATTGAACAGGATTTAGCCACTGTTCTTCAGAGTTGCTAGTTCTGCAGAAGCCAACAGTGATTGCCTTTTGTTTACTTCTTTGAATGCGTGCCAGCACAGTTCACGTCAGCAGGATTATGCATGGTGCTATGCATAATGTTAGTTATGTTCCCGCAGAGCAGCAGTCGGAGCTAACATATTACTTTAGGATGAGCCTCAGAAAAATGGTGGATCCATTTACTTTTCAAATGTTTAAAAATGTAGAGGATCTTCTTCACTAAATTATATCACTTTTAAGGTCAGATTTCAGCCCCAAATTGATAAAGTGCCACTTTCAGGAATGAGGCCTGAAGTCATTCTATAAAACAGCATAAACATATTCAAGTACTGGCAGTAATAGTTTCCATACTGTAACATTTCTGAAGGGTACACATGGCCTAATCTGCTCCAAGTCTGTGCTTTTCACATGCTAATTAGAAGTATAAACCAAGGCTCCCAAAATTGAGAAAGATAATTGCATCATGAAATATGATCCACAGTAGTGATGTGAAACTTCTTTGCAAAGGTTGCTTTTGGGGTTTTTTTTAATAGTCAAACAAAATAATACCAGATATTTTCAGCCATCAGAATCATCCTGTTTGGATTGAGCAAGCTCTGGATTTCATCAGAATCAGCCTACAGATTTATCAGGCTAACAGTATTTACATCAGCAGTATGACATAGATCAGTGTCTTCTGCAGACTAATGAATTAAAACAACCAGAATGCAAGTCACCAGAAGCTAGGAAAATTTCTGGTAAACATAATGTTTTTCCTTTCTTCAAATAAAAAGGTCCAGAGATCCATTACAATGGGTACTTCCGCCAGCTTGAAGCAGAACAGACCTGACAGTCACTGGCAGCAGGGAAATGGCCCATCCCCAGAAGTTTCCTCCAGTTTTATCTACACAGCAGCAGGCAGCTCAGCCAACTTCCTTGCCACAGAGCTTTAATGAGGAAAATTTCAACCTTTATTTCAAATGTCTGACTAACAACTGGGGCACTGTAGTGTAACTATCTAATTCCCAGTTGTGTCCCGGGGTTGTATTTGCCTTTTGGAGACATTGTCAACTCAGCTCCGTTTCCCCTTCCTAGATGTTTTTGGTATCCACTGCACCTGCAGGCTTCAGGGAGTGAGCAAGGCCGAGAAAGCCAGAAGCAAAGGGAAAGGTCTGTGTCTCCTGCTTCACCTGCCCCTCTCCTTACTGATGTGTCTTACTGGGGAGCTCTGCTGGCACTGTAGGCAGAGTGTAATTCCCCCTCCCCCCATCCCACCCCCCCACACACACACTCAAGCCCAGTCTTGGTGAGGTTGCCTCAACTTCTATACACACACACACGCTCTCTCTCTTTTCCCCAAGAAGGCAAGAATGGAATAGCTGTTCCCCCTTCTCCATCTCCATATGGGGAGGAATGCCAGAAGGGTAGCACACTGGATAGAAAATTGGGCCTTTGTCCCTATAGCTTGCACCAGCCGCACTCCTGACTGTAGAGCAGGAGTGCGCAAACTATGGGCCAAGGGCCAGATGCGGCCCTCCAGACATTTTAATCTGGCCTCAAGTTCCCGCCAGGCAGCAGGGCCCGGGGCTTGCCCCGCTCCAGCCAGGGAGCGGGGTTGGGGGCTTGCCCCGCTGTGTTCGGCTCCCGGAAGCAGTGGCATGTCCCCCCCCGTCCCTCCTACACATAGGAGCAGCCAGGGGACTCCGCACACTGCCCCCGCAGCTCCCATTGGCCAGGAACCACGACCAATGGGAACTGCAGGGATAGCGCCTGTGGATGGGGCAGCGCGCAGAGCCACCTGGCTGTGCCAGGGGACTCCGCACACTGCCCCCGCAGCTCCCATTGGCTAGGAACCACGGCCAATGGGAACTGCAGGGGTAGCGCCTGTGGATGGGGCAGCGCGCAGAGCCACCTGGCTGTGCCTCCGCGTTGGAGCCAGAGGGGGGACATGCCA
The DNA here is from genome assembly GCF_011386835.1 of Chrysemys picta bellii. Lineage (NCBI taxonomy): Eukaryota > Metazoa > Chordata > Testudines > Emydidae > Chrysemys > Chrysemys picta. The sequence goes on along the minus strand of NC_088797.1, from coordinate 25,090,427 downwards.
CTGCTTTTGGGAGCTGCTTGAGGTAAGCACTCCCCAGAGCCTGCACCCTTGACCCCCTCCTGGACCCCAACCCCCTGCCCCAGCCCCAAACCTGATCACCTTCCTGACCTCCAAACCCCTCAGTGCCAGCACGGAGCACCCTCCTGCACCCTAACCCCTTGTCCCCAACCCCACCCCAGAGCCCGCACTCCCAGCTAGAGCCCTCACCCCCTTCCACACCCCAACCCCCAATTTCGTGAGCATTCATGGCCCACCATACAATTTCCATACCCGAGATGTGACTCTCGGGCCAAAAGGTTTGCCCATCCCTGCTGTAGAGCTTAGCCACCTCCTCGCACTCTGCCTCTTCCTTGGATGTGATTGGAGGGCAATGGACACTGCCATCACTGGAGAATACTGGAGGCCGGGGTAGAGACCGTCGAATCGTGGAAGTCAACGAATGGCTACGCAGGTGGTGTCGGAGAGAAGGCTTTGGATTCTTCGACCATGGGATGGTGTTCCAAGAAGAAGGAGTGCTAGGCAGAGACGGGCTCCACCTAACGAACAGAGGGAAGAGCATCTTCGCCAGCAGGCTGGCTAACCTAGTGAGGAGGGCTTTAAACTAGGTTCACCGGGGGAAGGAGACCAAAGCCCTGAGGTAAGTGGGGAAATGGGATCCTGGGAGGAAGCACGAGCAGGAGAGCGCAAGAGGGGAGAACTCCTGTCTCATGCTGAGAAAGAGGGACGATCGATGAGTTATCTTAAGTGCCTATACACAAATGCAAGAAGCCTGGGAAACAAGCAGGGAGAACTGGAAGTCCTGGCACAGTCAGGGAACTATGATGTGATTGGAATAACAGAGACTTGGTGGGATAACTCACATGACTGGAGTACTGTCATGGATGGATATAAACTGTTCAGGAAGGACAGGCAGGGCAGAAAAGGTGGGGGAATTGCGTTGTATGTAAGAGAGGAGTATGACTGCTCAGAGCTCCGGTATGAAACTGCAGAAAAACCTGAGAGTCTCTGGATAAAGTTGAGAAGTGTGAGCAACAAGGGTGATGTCGTGGTTGGAGTCTGCTATAGACCACCAGACCAGGGGGATGAGGTGGACGAGGCTTTCTTCTGGCAACTAGCAGAAGTTGCTAGATTGCAGGCCCTGGTTCTCATGGGAGACTTTAATCACCCTGATATCTGCTGGGAGAGCAATACAGCGGTGCACAGGCAATCCAGGAAATTTTTGGATAGTGTAGGGGACAATTTCCTGGTGCAAGTGCTGGAGGAACCAACTAGGGGCAAAGCTTTTCTTGACCTGCTACTCACAAACAGAGAAGAACTAGTAGGGGAAGCAAAAGTGGATGGGAACCTGGGAGGCAGTGACCATGAGATGGTCGAGTTCAGGATCCTGACACAAGGAAGAAAGGAGAGCAGCAGAATACGGACCCTGGACTTCAGAAAAGCAGACTTTGACTCCCTCAGGGAACAGATGGGCAGGATCCCCTGGGAGAATAACATGAAGGGCAAAGGGGTCCAGGAGAGCTGGCTGTATTTTAAAGAATCCTTATTGAGGTTGCAGGAACAAACCATCCCGATGTGTAGAAAGAATAGTAAATATGGCAGGCGACCAGCTTGGCTAAACAGTGAAATCCTTGCTGATCTTAAACGCAAAAAAGAAGCTTACAAGAAGTGGAAGATTGGACAAATGACCAGGGAGGAGTATAAAAATATTGCTCAGGCGTGCAGGAGTGAAATCAGGAAGGCCAAATCACACTTGGAGTTGCAGTTAGCAAGAGATGTTAAGAGTAACAAGAAGGGTTTCTTCAGGTATGTTAGCAACAAGAAGAAAATAAAGGAAAGTGTGGGCCCCTTACTGAATGAGGGAGGCAACCTAGTGACCGAGGATGTGGAAAAAGCTAATGTACTCAATGATTTTTTTGCCTCTGTCTTCACGAACAAGGTCAGCTCCCAGACTGCTGCACTGGGCAATACAGCATGGGGAGAAGGTGACCAACCCTCTGTGGAGAAAGAAGTGGTTCGGGACTATTTAGAAAAACTGGACGTGCACAAGTCCATGGGGCCGGATGCGCTGCATCCGAGGGTGCTAAAGGAGTTGGCGGGTGAGATTGCAGAGCCATTAGCCATTATTTTTGAAAACTCATGGCGATCGGGGGAGGTCCCAGATGACTGGAAAAAGGCTAATGTAGTGCCCATCTTTAAAAAAGGGAAGAAGGGGGATCCGGGGAACTACAGGCCAGTCAGCCTCACCTCAGTCCCTGGAAAAATCATGGAGCAGGTCCTCAAGGAATCAATTATGAAACATTTAGAGGAGAGGAAAGTGATCAGGAACAGTCAGCATGGATTCACGAAAGGGAAGTCGTGCCTGACTAACCTAATTGCCTTCTATGATGAGATAACTGGCTCTGTGGATGAGGGGAAAGCAGTGGATGTGTTATTCCTTGACTTTAGCAAAGCTTTTGATACGGTCTCCCACAGTATTCTTGCCGCCAAGTTAAAGAAGTATGGGCTGGATGAATGGACTGTAAGGTGGATAGAAAGCTGGCTAGATTGTCGGGCTCAACGGGTAGTGATCAATGGCTCCATGTCTAGTTGGCAGCCGGTTTCAAGCGGAGTGCCCCAAGGGTCGGTCCTGGGGCCGGTTTTGTTTAATATCTTTATTAATGATCTGGAGGATGGTGTGGACTGCACTCTCAGCAAGTTTGCAGATGACACTAAACTAGGAGGCGTGGTAGATACACTAGAGGGTAGGGATCGGATACAGAGGGACCTAGACAAATTAGAAGATTGGGCCGAAAAAAACCTGATGAGGTTCAACAAGGACAAGAGCAGAGTCCTGCACTTAGGACGGAAGAATCCCATGCACTGCTACAGATTAGGGACCGAATGGCTAGGTAGCAGTTCTGCAGAAAAGGACCTAGGGGTCACAGTGGACGAGAAGCTGGATATGAGTCAACAGTGTGCTCTTGTTGCCAAGAAGGCTAACGGCATTTTGGGCTGTATAAGTAGGGGCATTGCCAGCAGATCGAGGGACGTGATCGTTCCCCTTTATTCGACATTGGTGAGGCCTCATCTGGAATACTGTGTCCAGTTTTGGGCCCCACACTACAAGAAGGATGTGGAAAAATTGGAAAGAGTCCAGCGGAGGGCAACAAAAATGATTAGGGGTCTGGAGCACATGACTTATGAGGAGAGGCTGAGGGAACTGGGATTGTTTAGTCTCCAGAAGAGAAGAATGAGGGGGGATTTGATAGCAGCCTTCAACTACCTGAAGGGGGGTTCCAAAGAGGATGGAGCTCGGCTGTTCTCGGTGGCAGACGACAGAACAAGGAGCAATGGTCTCAAGTTGCAGTGGGGGAGGTCCAGGTTGGATATCAGGAAAAACTATTTCACTAGGAGGGTGGTGAAACACTGGAATGCGTTACCTAGGGAGGTGGTGGAGTCTCCTTCCTTGGAGGTTTTTAAGGCCCGGCTTGACAAAGCCCTGGCTGGGATGATTTAGCTGGGAATTGGTCCTGCTTTGAGCAGGGGGTTGGACTAGATGACCTCTTGAGGTCCCTTCCAACTCTGATATTCTATGATTCTATGAATACAGTAAGGGACCTACAGGTTCAGCTCCCTCACCTTGCTATCTCCTCAGGGGAACCGTAGTGATATCCCAGGTTGGGGCCTCCCAGGGAAATGCAGATTCTTCTGGCCCATGTGGTAGAAAGGGGTAGAATCTCGGGGGAAGCCATTTTTGAACCCTAGTTCTTTTACTGAGAGACCCAGAAGGGGCCCTTATTGTGAAGGGAAGACAATAAGACTAGCCTCTTTGAGGGTAGAAAGAACAATTATTCTTCGAGGTGGTTGTCCCTGTGGGTGCGCCACTTCAGGTGAATGCATGCCCCCATGCTTTCAATCAGAGAGTTTCAGCAGCAGTGCTTGTCTGAGTCATTCATGTGCTATCTCCGTCTCTCACCGCTGTCGGTGCCTATCCAGCGCACACACACCCCAACCCACCTCAGCTCCTTCTCTACCGTAGAGTCCGGAAATTTAACTCTGAAGTAGATGGGAGGAGAAAGGGTAGTGGAACACCCACAGGGCCACCCATCAGTTACTGTACAGGATGAGTAACCTTCTCTTCTTCTTTGAGGAGTGTCCCTGTGGATGGTCCACTTCAGGTGACTGTTGAGCAGTGCCTCTCAATGGATGGAAGGGGCTTTGGAGCTGTGTGTGTGTGTAAGTGAAGATAACACTGTAAGGCCAGAGAGACATAGTGATCGAATAGCGAAGATTGCGGCGTTGAAGAGACATGTAGGAAATGGTGTGGTGCCGGTGGTTTTGGCGCAGAAGTGGTCAGTACCAACGATGCTACTGCAGGGTGTCAGTGCCGACCTCTGAGCGCTCTGCGCTACTGGAACAGGTGGTGGCACCATAGGCTGTGTGGAGTGCCTCGATGCCACGTCCGGCTCCATCAGTGTCATAGCAGAGGAGGAGGACATTTGTTTGCCTCTCAACTCTGAGTCTGTCCACTTGGGGTCAGTGGTTGTTGTAGTACACGTGGTACTGGAGGATCCTGGTGCCTTGTATGTACTCAATCATGATGAGGTCAGTACCGAGGGTAGGGAATGACCTGAAGATCGCTTCTTTTTTTGCTGGGTCTTTCAGTGGAGAAGTTGATGCTCTTTTCCTCAGAGCCTTTTTTTGGCGGAATGAGCCTTCTTGTATGGAGAAGATGACGTCTCTGGAGATCTTTGTCCAGAGGTCTGCTGGCCGGGATCAGATGCCGGGCACAGAGACTTCTCCAGGAGAATAAGTTTGAGATGCAAATCTCTGTCCTTTCAGGCTTGAGCCTTTGGGTTACTGCAGTGAGAGCACTTCCGAGGTGTCTGTATCTCACCTAAGCAGCAGACACATTGAGAGTGTCCGTCTGACACCAGGATCGCCTCCTGGCAGGAAAGGCAACATTTGAAGCCTGGTGAACCAGGCATACTGAAACTATGGCAGTTCAACCATATAGGTGAACAGTAACTATTCTAATGGGTAGAAATAGAGGTATAAAAAGAAAAAAAAGTGTAAACAGAAAATTAACGGGGAAAGAAAGGGTAAGTAACCGTATCTAATCTATTAAAAAGTATTCTAAGAAGAAACTCTTCTAAGCTCAAATAATAGTATCTGTTTTCGCACTGCTGGGAGCTCTGTCTCAGGCCAAGGACGGTTGAGAAGGAACTGAGGGGGGTCGGGTTGTGAGTGCTAGATAGGCGCTGACAACAGCATAAGATGAGATAGTGCATGCGCGACACAGATGAGCACTGCTGCTGAAACTCTCTGATTGAAGAAGCAGGGGTGCGCATTCACCTGAAGTGGAGCACCTACAGGATGCTCCTTGAAGAAAAATTAATGTTTATGCCCAATTCGTTGCATAATTATTCAAGATGAGCTCACTTAAATATTGGCTAAAGACAAAAATATACAAATTAATTAATACTTAGAGATAGCTTTGATTTGCACACACCCACCACTTCCCCAAAAAGTGGATGTATTTATTCACAAGTTCTCATCTCTTCATTTTACAAGAGCCTGGGCAAAATCCCCATAGGAAATTGCAACACTTGTTTTTTTTCCCAAATTGGGATGAAAAGTTGAAATTTCAAATCTTTCTGCTGAATGGAAATTTTTAAAAAATTAAAATGTTGACAGTCCCACAATCAAAATGTCTGGTTTTGGTTTGTTGAAATGACCTGAAACCCTTCATTTTGACTCATTTCAATCTTCAATGGTGTTTTCCCATTGTGATGCATTCCCTTATGGGAGTTGTAGTTTGGGAGTCTGACACACCCCATTCTCTCCTCACTGGACTACATCTCCCATAATGCTCCCAAAGTCACATGTCTCCCATGATGTACCACACAGCTCTGTGACAGAAAATGTTGTCTCAAGGTAGATATCCTCCAGGGAGCCCAGCCCAGAGGAGAGAAGGACCAGAACTATAGAACCCTTAAGGCAATATGACAATAGGAAAATGCAATATAATGTTTTGCTAAGCAAATTCTAAATGAAATGTTTCAGAACAGTTAAACCTAAACATTCAGATTTTGGTCAAATCAAAACCTAATGAAATGTTTTTCTTTGAAGTGACTCAGTGAGCACAAAACTCTTAGAATTGCTTCAGCATATGTGTCTTAGACCGGGACTAAATTCTAACATACAATTATAACCTGTGCTGTTGTTCAGAGAAAATGTATATACCATCAAAAGATACAGTATATGTTTAAGTGATCTATACAGAATTAAAAATAAAACCACTAACGCAAGATTTTGTTCACAGATGTAACACAATATTGTGTTACAAGATTGAAATACAGACATTATCATCCGAAATAATTTTCCAGTGATAACATCTTACAAATTAATTCAACAAGCACTATAAGAATAGTCCAGCAGGAAAAACAGGCTACCCACAAGTGTCTCAATATCCGTGTCCAACTCTTGTTTGAACTTGAAGTATAAAGCACAGATACTGTACTGTTCATGCTAAAGCCTGAAGAGGGAAAAAATAAATCTACCAACCCTCCTCCTAATAATCTGGAGCTTTTGCCAAAGTCAGTCAATGAATATTAATTTAAAAGACTCAACCCAAGGGGTAATCTGTTCCTCACCCTCATTTTGTGCATTGAACCTTGACTGCTCCCAATAAAGGTCCATGTACTGTAACTATATGCTATAGGCTATTCTAGAGATCATGCTCTGATAGGAAATATTACATGGAGGAAAATAAAACCCCAGAACAAAAGCATAAGTGGACCTGCTTACAGGGAAGAGGGTTCTATAGGAAAGTACACAATCAGAACAGATACAGTCAGTTTGGAGGCAACCAGCCTAGAGTATAGTGGGGTGAAATGTGCCTTTCTGTTTTAGGAAGCTGCTTTCTCTCTCTCTTTTGGGGTTCTTGTGTGTTATCATTCTGAACTCTAAGAAATAAAGCAGTGTCACACTGCGCCTTCTAGCAGGAATATTTTATGTTTTTATCTAACTTCTCCCGGTGTATGCGATGAAACGTAACACAATACAGCACATTAAATTTATATATTTGATTATATCTTTGCACTAGCAATTCATTCATTTGAGCACCACAGTTCAGCTTCAAGAAATGAAAACTAAATTCATGCTCCACATTAATGAATAGGACACAGTTATGCAATTACTAAATCATCAAGTTTTGCACAATCCTTACCCCCAAACAAAGGCAAATATTCTTCACCCTGTGTATGCATATATACACACAAAACACTAGCTTATAAGAAGGCAATTCTTTTACATCGTGGTATTTTGTTTTCTCATAGAATATAAGAGCATTGCAATCTCATTCCTCAAAGTGACATTGTTGATCAGCATGGCAGGTTAATCTCGATAGAGTTGTGCAACTAGATTGTTACAAACTAAAATTATTGTTTCTCCAGATTTGTATACATTTCTTATTTAAACTTGCAAGGAAGCTTTACACTTGCAAGTAGACTACTGCACATCATAGCACCAGAATAGGGTGCCACCCATCCAGTTTTCACCAGACAGTCTAGGTGCCATTTGACAAGCCCTGATGTCCAGTTATTTTGATCTGGGAGGAAGAGGCAGAGCAGGGGCCTCAGGGGTCCGGTTACCAGCCATTAGGAAAGTGGCAACACTACACCAGAAGCAGGAGTTTCTTTCTTGCCCATGTGTGTTTTTTTGGAAGAATCCTGCTTCTCTCTCTCCCCACAGCCCAAGTGTATTGGTTTGCATTTGAAATAGGTTAGTGGCACTGCAAAAACAATCTCAATCTTTCCTAGATTGTATACCTAACTATTATTGAGAGAGACTCTAATCAGATAAAGATGTAAATCATATTTCCTTACAAGGCACCTAATAAAGAGTCAACGTAGTCTTTGAGATTTCCAAACAGGTCTACACTCAGATTAGCAGTCCTGCTAGTCACTAAATAAGAGCTCCCTTCTAACAAAAGCACTTTAAAAAAAAAAACATTTTATTTTGTGCATAACACTGGATTTTAGTCTAGGTGAATGTAGCTCCCTGATCAGCTTTTCTTAGGTATCCATTAAATTAGTTCAACAATACCATGGAACTACACGAACAGTTTTACTGGTGGGGAGGGGATACCAGGCCACAAAAAGTCTGCACAGGACACCAGTGCAAGACTGATGATAGGGGAGTGATCAGAAGGTCCAAAAATTACATGAGAGTTGCAAAGAGGTCAGGGTCATCAAGTTAGCCCATGTTTCATTGCCACCAGATTGGCAAAAGTAGAAATGAGGATAATCTATCTTCTGCATTCCCAGCATAGATTCCCTTACACCAAGTCTTATCATTGTGGTCTTTAAAAAAAAAAAAAAAAAAAAAAAAAACAGGGGACCAGCATTTGACTCCTAAAGCTCAGATTCTCTTTTTCCTTCACTCCTTAGTTAGGCAAAACTCCAGCAGAATAAAGCCTTCATGAATAGGCCCACAGTGAATTTAGTGTAACACTAAAGATCTCTACTCACAATTATTAACTTTTCATTAAAATTACCCAACAGTCCCTTGTGCTCCTCCCTCCCCTACTGTCCAGCAAAATGCCTCAGTTTACTGAAAATTATCTTCTGCATTTCTGTCTGACAAAGGAACTGTGGAAAATCTTTGAGGGTTTTATTGTAAACCCCAGTATCAACAGTGTCAGAGGAGTAATGAAAAAATAAATAAATAAAATAATTTACCTCTGCCACAGTGAAAAATCAGAGAGGGTAGGGAGAAGGTTACTAACTCCTGCTCCTTGTTCTCTCAGAGAAGAGCCCTTATATCCATAAAGCCACATTATCAACCCTTTACTAGATGTACAGCATTCTGTACTTTTCATTGAACACAAATGGTTACAGCTCTGCTGCTTTCTGGAAAGTCTCTCATTTACACACAAAGCAGGCAGAACAGCTTCTAACCAGCACATTGCCTTAAGCAAATAGCATGTTAAAGCACAGATTTTAAGTGTATGTAATTAAATAATGATGCTGCTTCAGCAGCAAGTGCTGCAAACAATCCCCTCTGCAAACTTTAAATCAACAATTTTAAGATACGATGCAGCGATTGCTAGACATGTTCATACCACTAACACACTTGGCATAACCTAATAAAAAGAAAAAGAGGTCCTTCCAACATACTTAAGATAAGTTAGAATGAGAATTGAAAAAAAAAAAAAAAAACTCCTACATCTGTAGTGAGTAGAAAAATCTCTCAAGTAACAGGCAATTCTAGGAAATTTCACATTGCATAATCACTTCAGCGCAAATCATTAGATTGTGGACTTTTTTTCCTCATGCATTATAGTTATTCCAAATAGCTTTTGACCACATTGTTACTGAACATGTGCTTACTTTCTCATTTTTACCATATAATTATAAAATAGATTAACTGAAATATAAATATTGTACTTACATTTCAGTGTGAGCCTTATCTGAAGCCGGAGCTCCTGGCGGCGGGGCTGAAGCCTGAGCCCTGCTGCTCAGAGCTGAAGTGTGTAACTTAACTTTGTGGGGCCCCCTTGTGGCATGGGGACCCAGGCAATTTCCCTGTTTGCCACCCCAAATGCTGGCCCTGAACTTGCAATCCCCCTAAATCTGTCCCGCAACCCTCCCTGGGGATCGCAACCTCCATGTTGAGAAACTGATCTAGATGAGTTGAGTACCCCCTGGAAGACCTCCGCGTACCCCCAGGGCTCTGTGTACCCCTGGCTGAGAACCACTGAGCAGGCAAGAAGGAAAAAAATGCTTGGAAACCAGACACCCTTGGAAGACCAAGAATGCTGCTGTTAGTCTTTGCACAAAGGAATGTAAAGCAGGAGGCCATAGGGAACAATGCAAATTTGTAGCATACTGAATCCAGAACCATTAATGTGGTATTCTTTAATGCAGCAGAAAAATCACTAGTTTGCAATATAGTTCTGAGTGGACTTAATCCTTTAGTTCTGAGCACCTACTTCTTTTTCCAGTGATCAGAAGCCACAAAAGAATGAACCCAACCAAATACATTACAAAACATCCTAGAATAAAATTAAAGCAAGTTGATGGGGGAAATTGCAGTGCTAATGCCAGTGTTGAACCTGTTCTAAAGACTGGAGTCACCTTTCAGTTACTAGATGCCCTTGAAGGCTCCAATCTGATACTCACTCATTTCAATGAAAGCAGAAGTGAGTATGCTCATTCACCCCCGCAAAAAATGTAAATGCATATTCTTTCCTGACAGTTGTATGTCCAAAAAAGGGGTAGCTTTATGAAAATAGGAATTACAGAATGGCTGATCCCATTGGTTCATCTAATCCGCAATCCTGTCTCCTGGAAGGAGCCATTAGTCAATTTTGCAGTAATTTACATTGGTGAAATAGAGGATGAAAGGGTATGACATTACTACATTGACCAGCCTGGCAAACTACTACTTTTGTTTGTTTGTTGAAAAACCAAAGCAAAGCAAAAAATCGAAGTGATTTTAATTGGGCGGGAGGGGGGGGAAGGGAGCCCTCTCTGTAGAGGAAAGTAACTTCAGTAGTTTATCCCGTAAAAAAACAAACAAACTCAAGTGTTTCAGTACTCTGTGTCCTTCTCAGTAATCTCACCCACACACATGCACGCACACACACACAAATGTTCTCTCATATCTAATTAGCCACAAAAACAGTGTTACAAAACAAATCCAAACAATCTTTCTTAAGCCCCAATTTAAGAGGCCATGAGTTAAATTAATTGAAACCTTTTATCATGTAAGATGTATCCTCTAGTTCATACAGGAATTAATTCAGGGAAATTCTATGGTGTATGTTACACTGGAAATCAGACTAGATGATCACAGTGGCCACTTCTGGCTTTATAATCTATGAATAAGAGTTAATACATTCTTAAGCACAGAACACGTTTGCTGTTATAACTTATTAAGTTTAATAGCAATCAAAGATATTTAATTCCACTGAATTTGTTCCCATTAAGTCTTACCTGTCATTCTGTGGCAAGTGGAATGATTGAACAGGTCTGTTTTTATTTTTTCTAGTGTTAGAAGAGAGGCAAAATAAAAGGGCCATATAGTACCACTGATACACACTAACACTTGCCCAGTAATTTAAACTGTTGATTCTGCCTCTCCTCACCTCCAAACCACCAAAACTTAAATGGCACAATCCGGCCTTTAGTACTGACCTGTTACTGTCTTGATTTTGGCTGAAATCTTAGTAAGAAGCTCTGCTGATTTTGTTCTTCTGGTTCAAGTTAATATGGTTGTTGATGATCTCAAGTACACACAGTTCTACTTTTATATTAAGACACTGCCTTTGTGTCTTCTAAGTCGATACTACACAGCAAAACAGTGTTGAAAGGTTCTTTCCAAAGATTATGAGAATTATTTCTGTTACCAATTCTAGTGACTCATACAGTTAGTAACATGTGAGAGGAATTTAACTCTATCCTCCTCAAAACACCAAACTTGAAAGCAAAGCATTTGAGGTGTTATTCAAAAATATTGTTCTAAGATGGTAATGGGGACAAATCCTGCAAATTTGCCTTTGAAAGAATATCAGAGTCACTTCTGAGGAGTATATTAAGTAAAAAGGGCTTTTGGTGGTTTCAAGTAATTTCAAAAAAGGAAAAATTATGAAGGTGCAAAAAAATAAGCATCCTTCTGGAACACTAGAAAAACTTCCAAACAAAGCACAATTATGTTTTGATCAAACAAATTAAATGTCTTACTACAGGCAATATTTAAGTAAAACATTTTTAGAGAAGAAGTGAAGGCAGATATACATACAACCACCAGTATGCCTAATCACAAGATGGTGCACATCCAAAAAACTGCTGCTCCCCATGCTACCTCTTTATGTCTTGTTTCCAACACCTCAAATGCCAGAATGGTTAACACCGGGGATCGGCAACTTTTGGCACGTGGCCCGCCAGAGTAAGCCCCCTGGCCAGTTTATTTACCTGCCGCATCCGCAGGTTCGGCCAATCGCAGCTCCCACTGGCTGCGGTTCGCTGTTCCAGGCCAATGGGGGCTGCAGGAAGCAGCGCGGGCCAAGGGATGTGCTGGCCACCACTTCCCGTAGTTCCCATTGGCCTGGAACGGCGAACCACGGCCAGTGGGAACTGCGATTGGCCAAACCTCCGGATGCGGCAGGTAAACAAACCGGCCCTACCCACCAGGGGGCTTACCCTGGCAGGCCGCGTGCCAAAGGTTGCCAATTCCTGGTTTACACTCAGCAGAAATACACTGCACAAGAATGAAAATGAAAACTAAGAAAAAATGACAAAATAAACAGACAACTACATAATGCTGAGTTTCACCTGTCTTTAAAAATAAAAATGGAATTTTCTACTTATCTCTAAATTATGATTCCTCTGGCCTACTTCCTAAATAAAAAATCCTTAAAAAATTAGGGCTATTATCTCAAACTCCCTGTGCTAAAGCAGGATGTTATAGGGCGCATGGTTCAATATGTCTTGCCAAGTCCTTTTGAATGTTTAGTTTTCTGATAGGGTGTTTAACAGATTTACATATAGAGGGTAAAAGGAAAGTGTATGATTCTAGAATTATCTTCAATAGCCTTTGAGACCCCCAATCCTGCAGGTGCTCCACACATAGGGGGCTGGGGGCAGAAAGAGCGAGAGAGAGAACACACCATACCTATGGAGAGCAGCTTCCAGTATTGGAGCCTGACATGGTAAGTGACTCAATCCGTTCCATTTTAGCTATACCAGTACAAAGTCCAGCATGGGTGCAGTTATACCAGTATAATTATTCCCATACTGAAAGGGGAATAAGCTGTGTAGCCAAGCCTTAGTTGGGTGATTAGGGAGAAGTAATAAAAACAATTAAAACATATCCTTTTGTTTAGGCATTAAGGGCCTGATACTCAGATGTCAAGCATCTGAACTCTTACAGCTTAATCCTGAACAGTGTTGAGCACCTGTAACTTGACCAGGACCTAATAAAAGCACCTCTGGAAATTCAAGAACATTGTTTACATTTCCATGGTTTAAAGCACACCACTTACATGAAGCTCCTGTGCACTGCTTTTACCCCACCCTCCAATAATACACATTTTGTATAGAGATGTTTACTTCGTAATAGCTACTTTGGAGTTATGGCTACCTCAACAAATGTGTATGAGATATTCGTTAGTCACAGATTATTACAGCATATTTATTAAGTCCTATATTTGATGACTAACATAGTACAATGTAATAATTCTATATACTATATCAGTTCAATCTTTTAGTCTTGTGCAGAGTTTTAGCATGCTTGCCACAGACTTTCATGGGAGTCAAGCAATTAAAACTCCAAAACACCATTCAAAACTTGAGGAACATGATTTCAGGGGGGAAAAAAACAAAAAACACCACACTATACAGGTTCACAGAAACTAACCTTCTTTCAATCCAAACCCTTGCTATAGATAAAAATAGCTGCAAGGAAGCAATTGCACAGCCTCACTTTCTCCAAGATAGATTCTGGTTAAAATTTAAATAAAGAGACCTAGAAAATTAAACACAAAAAAGCTAGTTTAAAATAACGTTAAAGGAATAGACTTAAACCCACAAAATTCTTTGAAGTCTCCTATTAAGAGGATCCCTCTGCCAATCATCCTTATGTATTATGAGTGAAAAAATGACAATTCATATGGAATTATTGTTAGGAAGGAATGTGAGATTTAACTGAATTTAAGCTGCTTGCAATATAACTCAGTGCACACAGAAAACTTCAAAAGGATTCTAAGTGTATTTATTATAATGTTTGTACTAATGGGGCAGAGGTTATCACATGTAGTACTCAAAATAATTACAAGCTTCTTGAACCTAATAGAAACTTTTAGGAACTTAAAATACAGACAATAAATTTAGTATTATTGAATATCAAGCTGGATAAGCTGAAGACTTGGAATAAGCCCCAACAACCAGTTGAAACTTCTCATTCACACCATTTATTCCTAGGTGTGTGTAGAGAGAGAGAGAGCGCGCATGAGAGAGAGATCTTATACAAAGCAACACTCACACAAATCTCAGACCTTGAAGTACCTGGGCTCAGTGGGGCAACTTAAGAAGAGAATGTGGTTCCAACACTGAATTGGATGTCTTTAAACTCACTAAAGGTCTATCTTAATGTTACGTCAGGGATTAGGTGCATGAACCATATTTCAGGCAGTGCTGTGTAGTATACTTGGTAAATCTCCTTAAAAGCAACTAAGTTTTATGGAATACCAGTACCACGTAGGAAAGGAACAGCTGGTTCACAGCCAACAGGTTAACATCTACATTGTTGATGACATTGTTTAGGGTGTGTATATATATACAGACACCTTATATCTTCCAAAAAAAGCATACTTAAAAAGATCTGAATTAATTGACTGTGGTTGCACTAAGCATTGCTTCAAAGAAGGCACATTTATAAACTATCAGGTTCATAACAACCTCAGAAAAGAAGATACAAAACATACTTAAAATAACTTGTTTGAGAGATTTGTAGCATATGATGGTACTGTTTTACTTTTAGTCACTCACTAAATATACCAGTTAACAAAAATCAAGATGAGAATCAGAGCTTCAAAGTTTAGGTGCAAACTCTCACATAGTTTAAGTATTCAGGCCCAGCACTTGGGTTTGAACCCATCTCTATGCAAAAACAAACACTGCTCAAATCTAAATATTCCTATCTGGAAGACAAAAATTAGCTTCTAAATCCAAATTTAGGCAAAAAATTGCTGAGCTTCTGCAGCTTTCATTCACTTCAACTCATGAATGACAAAAACAAAATACAGTAGAACCTCAGAGTTATGAACACCTCAGGAAGGGAGTTTTTAACTCTGAAATGTTCATAACTCTGAACAAATTGTTATGGTTGCTCTTTCAAAAGTTTACAACTAAACATTGACTTAATACAGTTTTGAAACTTTATATGCAGAAGAAAAATGCTGCTTTCTTTTTTTTTTTTTTGGTAGTTTACATTTAACACAATACTGTACTATATTTGCTTTTGCTTTTTCTTTTTTTCGGTCTCTGCTGCTGCCTGATTGTGTACTTCTGATTCCAGATGAGGTGTGTGGTTGACTGGTCAGTTCATAACTCTGGTGTTTGTACTGTGAGGTTCTACTGTAGATCCTAATTATGGTCCATGCATTTCCATAGCTTACCTGCTGAAAAAGCAAGAAAATCCCTACAAAACACCTCACTCCAGATTCTATGCAGAAATACTACGAGACCAACTAACAGCACAACAATGATCCCAGGGAGAAGAACTGCAAAATCCAAAAACGGAACTGAGGTTTGAGGAACTCCATGGGGAGTGAGGCCAAAATACTACAGTACATGTGCTACCATGGTAAGTCACAATCTCTTTTCGTATCATTGATTTTTAAAGCACAACTCCCCTTGGAAATTAATAGGGATTTCTGCTCAAGACCTGAAGTAACACAGTACAGAAAACAATAAAACATTTATAAACATTTATACGAATAGCTAAGCAGTGGTGGCTGTCTTCACCTCAGATTACAAGAAACCTGAAAGTTTTCTATACATTTCCACACACTGCGGTCTTTACTGCAGATTCTACCATGTGTGAAGCAGCTCACTGCTCCATACTTCCCCACTCCCCCCACACAGTATCTAGTTTTATGATCTCTGCAATGAGTTTGTTATCCATAGCCATTAACAGTTACTACAGTTTCATGCAAGTAGAATCCTACACAAGCTGCAGAATTGGAGTCCTAAGTAGCTCAATTCTGTAACAAATGTTTGAAGATCAAAGAACTTTCTCTACCTTTTTACTGCAAAAGAGTGCATATGGCCTTATGTATAGATGAGAAAGTATCTACATACAAATATAAAAGCATGCTTATACATGTTCACAAATTTTTAGTAGAATGTAGAAAAATAAACATACCACCTCATAAAACCAAATTTTTTGGGATAAAATAGCCCCTCACACTCACATTAAATTAGATCCATAGCCATTCCCACATCACAAAGGTGTCCCCGTTGAAGTGCCAGCATTCCATGGAATGCCACCGGCAGAGAGTAAGAATTTAGCAATATTTCACACTTACTGTGCATAGTGGTTTTCCTCTTCAAAGAACTTCAAAAACATTAAAGTTAATTCACACAACTATCTATTACAGGTTAATTAACACTAGCTCTGTTTTGAAGTCTATACATAATCTGCTGTGTTTAATTTCAGAATCCTGTGTGCAAACACTGTGTGCTCTTTCATCTCCTTGGTATGTCAATTTTATAAAACTTGAGGCAGCATTGTGTAGTGACTGAGGTACAGGACTGAGAATCAGAAGTTCCTTGGGCTTGATTCTTCTTCCACTTATATCAGCATAAAGCCCTGGTCCTACAGATACTTTCACAGAGTGATTTTGAACTCAATGGGTATGTCTGCACTGCAGCTGGGAGCGAGCCTCCCAGCCCAAATAGGCACACTGGCACTGGCAGTACTCAAACTAGCATGCTAAAAATAGCAGCATGGAGTTGCTGCACCCTGGGAGGCTCAAGCTAATCACCTAACACAGACCTAGGGGGTTGGGTAGCTAGCCCAATCCTCTGCTAGTGTGGACTTTGTAGCCCTGTTACTTTCAGTGCGCTAGCACAAATCTGTCTAAGCAGGCCGGGAGGCTGGCTCCGAGTTGCAGTGTGCAGACATGCAATGGGACCACTTGAGTGAGTAACATTACTCATGTTGCAGAGAGTGAAATTTTCAAAGCAGCCTAAGAAAGAGAGGCACCCTGGGAGTTGGGCACCTAACTCCCTTGAACTCTTTTGAAAATCCCAGCCTGTTTGCAGGATTGTGAAATAAGCAGTTAATGTAGTAACACATGTGCCAGAAGAATCAGAGCACTACAGTGTAATCCTGGCTTTGCCACTGACTCACTCTGTAGCCTTGAGCAAGTCACTTCACCTCACTGCCTTTCTGAGGTGTGATACAAGGATAAATTAGTTATAAATTAGTCTATATGCATCTGAAGAAGTGGGCAGTAGCCCACGAAAGCTTATGCTCTAATAAATTTGTTAGTCTCTAAGGTGCCACAAGTACTCCTGTTCTTTTTGCGGATACAGACTAACACGGCTGCTACTCTGAAACCTGAAATTAGTTACTGTTTGTAGAATACTTTGAAAAAGTGGAGTCCTATTCGTTTGCCGCCTACTATCCTTACCTATCTTTAGTACTGTAAACTTGACCCTGCAAACCCTGCCAGATATGTGAATCCTGCAAAATCCGTCGTGGTTTTCCACAAAACCCTCTGCAGTGAGCACACAGAGCCACCAATAGTTGTACCGCTTTAGGTATATCAGGGTGTAGTTCAAGCCGTACAAAGCCCCTGTCAGTCAGCAGGCTGGGAAAGAGCTGTGTGTATGTGTATGGGGAAACCCAACCTACCCTGTAGCGCAGCCTCGGCTAAGCTCGTGTGAATCTTCTCATTAACCTCTAGATGACTCAACCTTCCCTCCGTGTCATGTGAGGGGAGGCGCTGCTGGAGTTCCCTCCAGGGGGCTTTCTCCGGAGCAGATGGGGCCAGTCCACCACACGGTATCTGTTGTTGTTCGCCGCTGTTTTGGGATGGCCAGATGAGCCGCTCGCAATCTCCCCGGCAGGATCTGTCCCTTACCGCTTGGCAGGCAGCGGCATCCCCACCCCAGCCCCAAGCAAAGCTCCGCTCCCAGTCAGGTTCCCGAAACTCCCATGGAACTGGTCAGAGTTGAGGAGAAACCAGGCGCTAGCACCTCACCTCGTACCTTCCCGCTCCTCCTGGGCTCCCTGCATTGGCGGCTCGGCGCTGCAGCCAGGGCAGGGATTCGGCGGCGGCGGCCCGAACTCCAGCTCGCAGAGAAGAGGTTGCAGCCCCCGGCAGGGGCCGGAGAGCCCCAGAGCGCTCAGGGATTGAGCGGGGGCCACTTTCCCCGGCTCCCTCAGCAGGCCGTGGGGAAGAAGAAGGAGGCGACACAACGCAGCGCCCGGCCGTGCTGGGCTCCAGGAACTTCGAGCTGCCGCAAAGCGGCTGTCAGGAGAGGCTGGGCACCAAAATCCCCCCCCAGGCCAGGGAAGTCCGAGAACTTCACACGCCAGGCGTTCTCCGGCGCAGTTCTACCCTCAGTTCAAGGACAGAGTCCCGCCCCTTGGCTCCTGTGTTCAACAACACCCTCCCTCACACACACACACGCCCGTCTCTCTCACACACATTCACGCATCCTCCCTCTACCCTTTTCTCTTTCATTTCCCCCTCCCCTTCTTATTTTAGATCTCGTTTCTCTCTCCCTTTTCCCCCTCGCACCCTCCTCATTCTCTGTTTCTCCCTGACCCCTTTCTTTTTCTTCCTCCTTGTCCCCCAGTCTCTCATTCTCTCTTCCTGTCTGCTTCACACTCTCCCTCCACACATTCCCTGGGGGTAATGACGGATGAACCAATGAACAAAACCATCCATCTCCAGATGTCCCCAGCTAAATCCAGGGAATTATCTCAGCTAAAGATGTACCCGATCCCTTGCTCCAGCTCTGCTCCTCTCTCCTTCTCCTACCCCAGTTTCCCAAAGTTTGGATCTGAACTTCTCTGTTTCAGTCATATTCTAGAATGGGCCTGAATTGCTCGCTGATAAATACACCACCTGAGCTTAGGAAAGTAGATCAGCAATTAACTTGGTTGGCAGTTTAGGGCTCATCTCTAATCACAATCTTTCTATGATACATAGAGTGAGGGTCCTGTTCTCTGTACTACAATACATCATGCCTACTTCTCCACTACACCCCATCCCATTTTCCATGTTACAATCGAGGAAACATTGCATATAAATGTGCATTGATACATTGTTCAAAGCAGATAAGAAAAAAGACAAGCAAAATCAACAGATAAGACAAATTACACAGTGTTGCCAACCACAAGCATCCAAAAAATCACAAGTCAGGCAACCCAAAAAATGATGAATCATTAAAGTGAATGGGACTTGAATAACATGAGCAGGATTTGGCCCTATTTGACAAATTTATCCAGTCTGAAGCAAGAAGTGAAAAAAAATAAATTAACAGTTGACACCAAATGTGTCAGATTTTGGGGAAAGAAGGAATATCAAATAACAGAAAATATGCTAGAACAGTCCCTCTTGCTCAGGACAAATTGGAGGAAAGTACAGATAAATCAAACAAAATTTAACAAAGACAAGTGCAAGTAGATGGAAAGCTCTTTGGGGCAGAGGCTTTTTATTATGCATTTGTACAGTGCTCTGATCTATTATTGAGGTTCCTAAACACTACTGCAATACAAATAATTACATGAACAAAGAAAATAAAAATCACAAATGCAAATGCAAAATAAGAAACCAATGCTGGACAATATCACTGCAGAAAAAGACCTGTATGGAAGAGCTGATGGGAAAAATTATGATTCCATATGAGGACACTTTAAAAAGCTAATGCAATCTTGCAATATTAATCTTGGGATATCAAAAGTAAATGTATATCTATGAGAAACAAACATGCCAAAAATGTCAAAAAAAGCGGTTCACCACATAATGTATCCTAGAGACAACGCAAACATTTAAAAGATATTACAGAATAATCAGTTGAGGCCTCTGGTCTATGGTTAGATTTTCCACTTTAAACCTAACATTTTGTGATGAGATTTAATTTCTCAGATATTTCAAAAGCACTGTAGCCAGAAATGTGATATAGACATGGATAGCCAGGCCCAATTTTTAAAAGATATGTTTTTAACCCCATGATTTATTCTTCAGTTTGGAATCTTAAAAATAAAGTTTGGACTCAGCTTAAGACACATTGTGGGAAAGTTCTAGTATAAGGATAAAAATGAAAACAGTCAATTTTAAAGGCAGGAAGTCCTCAAAGTACTCTAAAACATTTCCTTTTAAACATCAGGGATAGTTAAACTGGAAAAAATAGCTATCAAGAAGACATATGTTATTATTCCTAAAAAATATATAATAATACTTTTGTAATTTATTTTGATTTATTACTCATTTCTTAAAATTATGGGCTAAATTTTGAGCCTTTTCTCAATGCTCTGAATATGCAGGAAGAACCTCTTATTCCCCTCTTGTTCCTGATGGTGGAGGAATTTGCTCCAGCCCTTTATAAGGTGATATATTCCTCTCCCCATCACGCTGACTCAGTTCTGTAGGTTGGCATGTTGGAGGCAGAGCCGAAGTTCCACCCATTCCCTGCTACTCTGTAAGCCTTCCCCACCCACCTGCTTGTAGCAGGGAATAGTGACCCCATGAAGATTGTTCCCTCTGCACCTGGAGCAGTAATTTAGGCAGACCACACAGAAGTAAGACTCCTACTTAAGCCCCTCTGCAGCCACATTAGGGCTAACTACTTTTACTCGACACCGCATTATGGGCAAATTCATGGCCCCAATGCACAGCCCAAATATCATTAATGGAAAAGAGGAGTCTTTGTGGCAGCTGCAGTAATACTATGTATGGGTATCTATATCTGGTGTGGGCATGAAATGACTTTTCTTTTCCATCACTGAAAAACCTCCTTCTCTGGAAGCCCCAGCAGAGTGGTGCTATATAATATATATTGGGTATAAGCCTCTGCTCCCTATGTCTCTTATCAGCTTTTGTTCCTATGTTACATCCTAATTGTAGAGAAGCACCTAGGTATTGAATATTACCAAGTGTGGTGAGACCCTCTGTCTAGACAAGGGGTGGGCAAACTATGGCTCAGGGTCTGCATCCGGCCCTTCAAACCTTTTAATCCGGCACCCGAGCTCCCGCTGGGGAGCGGGGTCCGTGGCTTGTCCCACTCCAGCGCTCCAGACGGGGAGCAGTGTTGGTGGCTTGCTCCACTCTGCGCGTGCCATGGCTCCGCACAGCTCCCGGAAGCAGCGTCATGTCCCTCCCTCCGGCTCCTATGCATAGGGGCAGCCAGGGGGCTCCGCACAGTGCCCCCACCCCAAGTGCTGCCCCTGCAGCTCCCATTGGCTGGGAACTGTGGCCAATGAAAGCTGCAGGGGAGGCACCTGTGGACAGGGCAATGCGCAGAGCCGCCTGGCCATGCCTCCGCATAGGAGCTGGAGGGGGGGGGTGTGACATGACGCTGCTTCCGGGAGCTGCTTGAGGTAAGCACCACCCCAAGCCTGCACCCCGATCCCCTCCCATGCTCCAATCCCTGCCCCAGTCCTGATCCCCCTCCTGCCCTCCGAACCCCTTGGTCCCAGCCGGGAGTACCCCCTGCACTCCAACCCCTCATCCCCAGCCCCATTCCACCGCCCACACCCACAGCCAGAGCTCTCAACCCCCCTTGCACTCCAAACCTCTGCCCGGAGTCCCCTCCCACATCCTGAACTCCTTATTTCTGGCCCCACCCCAGAGCCCGCTCCCCCAGACAGAACCCTCACCCCCTCCCATACCCCAACCTCCAATTTTGTGAGCATTCATGGCCCGCCATACAATTGCCATACCCAGATGTGGCCCTCGGGCCAAAAAGTTTGCCCACCCTGGTCTAGACTCTAGGCCAGGGGTGGGCAAACTTTTTGGCCCGGGCCACATTGAGGTTGCAAAACTGTATGGAGGGCCGGATAGGGAAGGCTGTGCCTCCCCAAACAGCCTGGCCCCTGCCCCCTATCCGCCCCCACCCCGACTGCCCACCTCAGAACCCCCAACCCATCCAACCCCCCCTGCTCCTTGTCTCCTAACTACCCCTCCCAGGACCACCCATCCCTAACTGCCCCCTGGGACCCCATCCCCTATCCAACCCCTCCTGCTCCCTGTCCCCTGACTGCCCTGACCCCTATCCACACCCCCTGCCTCCTGACAGGCCCCCCGGGACTCCCACGCCTATCCAATGCCCCCGGTTCCTTGACCCCTATCCACACCCCCACCCCTGACAGCCCCCATCCCTGGGACTCCCATGCGTATCCAACCCCCCCCATTCCCCATCCCCTGACCACTCCCCCGAACCTCCGCCCCATCCAACTGTCCCCTACTCCCTGTCCCCTGACTGCCCCCCGGGATCTCCCACCCCTTATCCAACCCCCCGGCCCCCTTACCATGCCGCTCAGAGCAGCATGTCTGGCAGCCATGCTACCCTGCTGGAGCCAGACATGCTGCGCGCTGCTCAGGAGGAGCGCGCAACCCCGCCGCCCAGAGCGCTGCCCACGCGGCGGCATAGCTGCAGGGGAGGGGGGACAGCGAGGGAGGGGCTGGGGGCTAGCCTTCCCAGCCAGGAGTTCAAGGGCTGAGCAGGATGGTTCCGCGGGCCTGATGTGGCCCATGCCAGTAGTTTGCCCACCTCTGGTCTAGGCTGTGTTCTGGGTTTTTTGTGTATGCAAAATTCCCACTTACTTTATATAGGCAACAAACAAATGTTCAGACCATATAAGTACTGTAAATACATAGGTGCAATGGGAGCTGGTCTATCTGAACTAAAGATGTTGTGCAGGTAGATTGAACATGTTTTATTGGTCTAACTTGTAATTATTTTGATTATTGAAAGATGATTGACTCTACCATGCATTAAAGTCTGCAATAGACTTACATTTATGTGTTTATCATTATTTGTTCTTTATCTGATGTTATAATATGGAGGTAAAATCAGACAAGGATAAATTAATGTCTCTTTTAAATCTCACTTAATGTCAAATATAATTAAAAACAACATGGAACATGGAGAAAGGACAGAAAAGGGGGAAAACACAAGAGGTTTAAACTAGTAGAACAAAAAGAAGTACAAAGCTGTTTTAATTGGAGGTAACAATGAAAATGCCTAAAAATTCCCCTTTTGGAAATCATTTAACAATGGAGAATTGATCCTGAAGAAAGAAATGCCATTCATTAGAGACTGGAATTGTGCTAACAACTGTAAGAGTAAATTACAGACATGCACCACAGCCTTTCAAAAAGGTGTGGTAGTTGTGAGCTATTCAGGCAAAATAGATCACGATAGGCAGAGGATTATTGTTCTGGGGATTATTGCATAACTAATTTGTGTTTTAAGAAATACTTGTAAAATGGGACAGACAAAGCAAATTGGTTGGCTGAGGACAAATCCAAGTTATGAACCTAACCAGAGTATAAATCCTTAGGTGTGTATGGTCTAGAAATATCAGTAATACACTTGCATTTATTTACTATGTATTCATAGCCAAAGGTGTGTGAGTGCCTTAACAAAAGATTAACTAAAAATAATGAGAAAAAAAGCAAAATGTCCCCAAACAAATCCTAGAACTCCTGTCAAGTCTACACTAAATTGTAGCACAGCCAACAAGTGAAGCTTGTGAAACCTTGATTTTTGCACTTCCCACCTTGTTGTGATTTGAATTGTGCATTTTCAATGTTGCGCTTATATGTATATATATATTTGCATTTTATTTATATTATATTTATATTAATTTAAAACTGATTATGAGGTCAAATGACGAGGGTTCAAACCATTTTAGTTTAAAATATGACAAAATATAGCATTACTTAATATACTGTTAAAAGTAAAATATACCATTCAATAAATGGGTCAGCATTCTCCAAACAAATATTCCTGCACTTGTTAAGTACTAAAGGCAGTCAAAGCATGTGGCTATGCTATGTCTTTCTGATTTCACTGTAACTTTATTCCAACACCACTTCCATTAACTATGCATTGCCCAACACTTATCCTGTGAAGAGACAGTGGTTTCCTTTTTAACTAACACCTAACCTAAACCTTGGCATGTTTGCAAATGCTATAGTAAAGGGCAGCCAGCTACCTCCCTGTTGCTGACTCAGATCATATTTTTATGGGAACCACCCACAAGATCAGAGCGGATTATTAAAGAACAATGGGCTAATCCTTCTCTCCCTTACACATATTACCCTGGTGTAACTCCACTGAAGTTAATGAAGTTACTCCTGATTTGCAAGGATGTGAAAGGAGAATCAGGCCTGCTGGACTTGATTCATCCCTGCACTAGCACAGGCTTGACCAGTTGAGAGGGAATGTATTCTGGGAATACCAGGAGTTGGTACAGCACCATGTACAGGCCGGAGCTCTGTGGGCTGCCCTAACTTGCATCCCTGCTTCAATGGCTCCTGTCGGATATCAGGAACTCAGAATTACCAGGATACACTATGCTCCAAATCCACCCTTGCTCTGTACTTATGTCTCTGCTGTCCTCTTGTGCATGCCAGCCTATCCTGGAATGCCCCTCCACTGGAGCGGGTGCTGTAGAGGTCGCACAGTGCCTCCTCTACGCACAGTATACCAGCCTCCTCACTGGTGATTCACTGTGGGAGGAGGGCTTGTGCCCGTCCTATGGCCTATATTTGCCCTCCTAGCTATTATAAAAAGTGTGCCTGTGCTTTGAGCTGGAGGTGTAAATTCCAGCTCAAGGAGACACACCTGCACTAGCTCTCATCAAGCTAGCATACTAAAAATA
The DNA here is from genome assembly GCF_011386835.1 of Chrysemys picta bellii. Taxonomy (NCBI): domain Eukaryota; kingdom Metazoa; phylum Chordata; order Testudines; family Emydidae; genus Chrysemys; species Chrysemys picta. The sequence goes on along the minus strand of NC_088797.1, from coordinate 25,066,031 downwards.
GCATAGCCATGGGAAAGGCTAGCTGCCCCATGTATCTATGGTCCAGATGGGATTGTACAGGGGTGGCTAGTCCTTCCCACTACTCACACCATCAAGGCTACCCTCTATTCAGAACTAACACAGGTATATCTCTTTAAGCTGGAATTTTCACCTCCAGCTCAAAGTGTAGAAAATACCCAAAGGTTGCTATTGAGCATTGATTAATCAGGCCTGATGTCGCTAATCAACAATACTTACTGATGGGTTACCAACAGCTGAGAGTGTCTCCATTATATCAGTAAAGGCCCAGGCATGGGAGCCAGGAATTCCTGCATTCTGGTCACACTGCTGACACTAACTCCATCTGTGACCCTAAGCAAGCTCCTTATCTATGCTTCATTTGTAAAATGGGTATAACAACACTTACAGAATTTATATTCCTGGATGTGCATTTGAGGATCAAGGCCCCAGTCCTTAAAGTGCTATACACCTCCAAGATTTTACAAACATATTGATTAGCACCTTATGCCACTGATATTAGTAGGGCTATTTGAGGAGTAAAGTAATATTCAACACAAGTAAGAGTATCAGAATGTGGCCATTGTAAAGAGCTTAGAAAATTTTAATGACAGTTATATAAATCTTCAATGATATGATATTATATTTGTGTAGTATACAGTACTCTCACCAGGGTGGCATAACACTGCTACTATTAAATCAGGCAGTAACCAGTCAGAGCAAAAATATTCTTAGAACTGTGTAGTTCAAATGTTACTGGTGGAGTAAAACCCTCTTTGATGTATAATCTTACTGGGCACTTTTTTCTTGAAGCACAGTTTAGTTTGGTATTCATGGTACAGATTAATGGAACAAATCTGTTCCCAGTGTGTTTAATGTTCCCTTTTGGTGCACTGGACATCTATTCTTTTGACAGGTTTTATCCTAATGAGCATGGATTACAAACTCATTCTCTGAAGACTGGAGAGGACTGAATTATATTTTCAATTAGGGTCTATGGATCTAGGCCAGTGGCTTTCAATCATTTTCATTTGTGGATACCTAAAAAATTTCAAATGGAGGTTCTAACCCCTTTGGAAATCTTAGACATAGTCTGTGGACTGCCAGGGTCCACCATTAATTCAAAGATAAAGTTTAAAATATAGTCCATAGATGGTAAACAACATGTTAACTAATAATATTATACTGTTCTATTCAGCATCATTCAATAAAAGCAGTGGTACTGGACACCTTTAGAACTATCCTGAAGGGAAGCCCAGCTGTGGTTTGTTTCTTTCCTCCCAGCTGATGGGGAACTCATTTGAAGGGTGAGCTCAAGCTGAGTCAGAAAGAGAAAAAATATTAACAGTTCTACTGTTTACAACTGAATTAAAATGTGACAAATGTATGTTGGGGGGAGGGGAGCGGAAAACAGGGTGCTGGTTGCTGTATGCACTACTGCATCCAGCTACAGTAGATAGGGACAACAGCTAGATATTTCTGCTCAAATGATCAACAATGAGATGTCTAGCATTGTTGGCATTTAGATCATACTCGTTATGCTTCAGAGTAAACTCCCAATTGGAAAAGATGGAGACACTTTACACCTGTGAGAGGTATTCTTAGAGGCTATCCGTCTACAAACCCAGGAAGATATCACAGCTTTGATTTCACATTTGAAAGGATCATTTTGCAATCAGAGGTTTACAAGCTTGGTTTAACACAAAGAAATCACACCTGGCCCTAATCCCTGCAGGCCCATGTGTGCTGAGGTCAGGATATTGCACCAGAGCTGAGTTGCACACCACACAAGGTATGCATACTTGCTGCTCAAATCCCAATCCTCATTGCTGTACGTTGGCACATCTCTCATTTTGCTGCCAGGGACTCCTCTGGGCAGGGGCAGGATTTGCCCTTCCATACAGCTTGCATTACTCTAACTTAGTGATCAATACAGGCAGGAGCGGCCCCAGGGTTTTTGCCACCCTAGGCGGCAGCGCTCCTCCTCTGAGCATTCGGCGGTGGGGGTCCTTCCACTCCGCGTCTTCGGGGCACTTCGGCGGAGGGTCCCGGAGCGAGTGAAGGACCCGCCGCCGAACTTCCACTGAAGACCCGGAGCGGAAGGACCCCCCGCTGCCGAATTTCCGCTGAGGACGGCAAAATGCCGCCCCCCAAATCCTGCCGCCCTAGGCGACCACCTAGGGTTGCCTAGCAGAAGCACCGGCCCTGAATACAGCATTAGTCTCCCTTTGCATGATCCCAAATGCCGTCTGAATCAGGACCGTTGTCCTCACTAGAAATTTATGTTGCGATATAACTGGTCAAATGTTTTGATCTACTAAAACTCCATCATCCACTTCGTGGGTTATTATAGAAAATGATAAAAGCTTATGTGAGCAATTTGACTGTGATTTATAACCAAAGGTTTTAAGATAGAAATTGCATAGGCAGTGTACATCAGTTATTAACACCAAGTTTTCACCAAGTATCACAGGTGTGTGCTCCCCTTGTGGGATAAAAATACCCACTCTACAGATAATTATGCAATAAATTTCCCTGCCTCATATAATCGTGACATTCTCTCTTTCCATATAGATCTATTTGCATGCCAACAGTCACTAAATACTTAGAATTCCAGCTAAAGCAGCAACCCAACAGGAACACTTACCATGCACTCACTCCCTCAAATTCAATCTTCCAAGCAAGGCCTTGTGCACTACCCAGCAGCAAGGTAGCTTGGTTTCTGTGGCACACAAGTTCTAAATGCTGCAACATCCTGAAAATCATGAGACAACCCCCTTCCCCCCCTCCCCCCGAATGGAGCATTTAAGTTAATAAAATATGAAAATGACCGCTAGCCAGTGCATTATTCCTTCTGCTATCTATTTTTATAATAAGCTAAACTTAGATTATCCCCAACTTTTCAGTATTGCAGATTTTCACTTTAACAACAAGTTAAAGATGCTCTGGGGAAGCTGGAGGTTTTGACAGCTGAGTAGGGGATAACTGGGGCTTTTGGAACCTGGGAGGTTTGCTTTTTCCTCATCCAGGAAAGAGTGGACATTCTTGACATTTTTCAGAGTAGCAGCCGTGTTAGTCTGTATCTGCAAAAAGAAGAACAGGAGTACTTGTGGCACCTTAGAGACTAACAAATTTATTAGAGCATAAGCTTTCGTGGACTACAGCCCACTTCTTCGGATGCATCCGAAGAAGTGGGCTGTAGTCCACGAAAGCTTATGCTCTAATAAATTTGTTAGTCTCTAAGGTGCCACAAGTACTCCTGTTCTTATTCTTGACATTGGTGAGCAGGCACATCATCTTCCCTGCCCCTCTGGAGCAGGGCAAGGTGACCTGACATTTTTATTTCATAGATAGCTAATGATATAAAATTTAAGCCCATAGCATAGTTACCCCTACAAAGAAGAGGCATTCTCAATGTAAGTTACATTTTATCAACTGAGTTCTAACTGAATTTATCCTTTTAAATGCATAGAGTTCGAATCGATCTAAAACATGTATTATCCTGTCTGTTCAAGTATGGACAACATGAATAGCTTGTGATAATGAGGTCTTACTGTAGGTCAAATCAAATAATTTCTGGCAAATTAAAGGAAAATTACCTTTTGGCTGACATATGATTTAATCTTTCGCTCCCAACAGTTTCAAAATAATTAATGTCTGATCATTTATATGTTCAGAATACCCAAATTTTATGTAGTGTGCATATTTTATATATGATATATAACTCACATAGACAAATAATTCAGTGAGGGAATTTCAGTAGCAAGTCACCACATCATTTAAATCTAAGATTAAAAAAAAGAAAGTTAGGCTTCTGTTTTTTGTTTTATTTTAGGGAAAGGAAAACCAAGATATAGTGGAAGAACTCTAACTTGTGCCAGTTCTCATTGCTAGGGAAGATTTCATTGTCATTTCATTCTTAAAATAAGCAAACAAACAAAACCCCAGTTGGTAGGATGTTTTCTCTAGTGGCAATAATATAGTATATTTGAAAACACTGAAAAGTTGCATGATTGTGACCAGTTAGTTGTTTCCTTCTTAAAATTCTTCTAAAATCGCTGCATATTAATGGAGGAATATGGAATATTATAGGATTTCTGCATTGACAAGATGTCTTAAAGACATCTAGAGTGTAACAAATGCACATGAAAACTTCACTGAAATCAATTAAGTTGCACCAATGTACATGGGGGGAGAATTTGGCTCACTAATTAGAAATCAGAGGTAAAATCCTGGCCCCACTGAGAAAATTCTCATTAATTTCAAGGGGGCAGGATTTCACCCTAGATTTCTATGTTAGTTTTAGCTGATGAGTAATTAGGTTTGTAGTTAATTGATTTCATACTAAAATACATTTAAGAATAAATGTTTAAAGGAGACTTGCAAACTCTCTTTTAAAACCCCAGCAACTTCAGTAGCTAGATTCTGAATATACTCAAAAATCCAGGCTAAGTGAAATAGCACATTATTAGATTAATACATGATTTTTGGTCTCTTACTATACCTGACCACACTGACCACTGACTTTCCCCACTCCAACTGAAGCCCCAGCATGCACTATTTTATGATGTCACATTGATCATTAAACCCTGCTGCATGACGGAGCCAGCATACACAGGTAAGGAAATGCCTATGCTTTAAGTATGAAATCGTGTTTTTAAAGAGATCTTCTAGATGTGTAGTTTCAGCTGGATACAGGATTCTTCCACTTCATGTTTTAAATGTGTGTGTGCTGTTGAACGCTAGCCTTGCTTTGTCTTCAGAGGTTGCTCAATACTTCAGTAGAGAGCAGATGATATACAGGGGTGGCCTATCTTTGAAAAATTAAACAAAGTTCATAGAATGTTTTGCATTCATACACAAATGGATTACAAGTGGTCCAATAACCAGTTAGAAAAACCTACTTTCATCAGGTTTAATAACTATTTAAGGTTTAACCAGTTCTTTATGAACTTGCTTTATGAACTTGTTTTTTGCCAATGTCGATGTAGACAAGCTGAAATGGTTCAACTGGTCCTGTCATTACTGTATGACAATGTGCTAGAGCAGGGGTTCTCAAACTTCATTGCATCGACAATAAAAATTACTACATGACCCCAGGAGGGGGGACCAAAGCCTGAGCCAGACCAATCCCCAAGTGGGGGGAGGCCAAAGTCGAAGCCCAAGGGCTTCAGTCCCAGGCAGGGGGCTGTAATCTGAGTCCTGATAACCAGGGCTAAAGCCCTCAGGCTTCGTCCCCGGACGGTGGTGCTCGGGCTTCAGCTTTGGCCCTAGCAAATCTAAGCCAGCCCTGGTGACTCCATTAACATGGGGTCCCGACCCACAGTTTGAGAACCACTGTACTAGAGGCTTTTAAAAATCTCCCAGAATGCACTGTTATGGCAGACAACCCAGGAATTTTGGGATAGATGTCCAGACACATTGCAAATAAAAAGATTTAATATGGCATCATTGTGAATGCAAAACTTAAACTCACTCAGCCTGGCTAGCATGGACAATTAACTGTTTGTGCTTATTCCAGTACAGTTACAAGCAATTCAATTACCTAATTAAACAACTAATACTTAACACATTCCTTATATATTCGTACATAATTTTCTAGAATAGACAGGGTCACACTGTGTATGAGTCCATTCCAAAAACCCTGACTTACCTGAGTAGTCTTTATTTACGGGGAATAGTTTGCAGAATACATTAGACAAGTGCTTGGAATCCATTTGGATGAAAAAGAGGCTAAATAAAAATTGATTCAGAAGAAGAGAAAATGATCTAAACTCATTCAATCCAAACTATCACACATTTTCTGGATGATGTAATTGGACTTCACTTGACATACAGAATCATGTATCGTTGTGGGACCTTCTGGTAATGTACAGAGAGAATAATTGCAATTACTGCACTCAAGGAGTCTTACTTCAAAAATTAACAGAAGCCATCTTTCTATACAGAACTTGTAGACAACTATTTTTTTACAGCTGTTTGATATTAAAAGTTCCTGAATACATATCAGTTTATCTCCTAAATGTGACATATGAAGAGGAATAAAAATAATTAGGCAGAAATCAGATTTAGTACTATTAACCTGCTAATAGAAGCATAGTGAAATGGTATGTTTGCTTACACTACATATAGCTAAAAAAGAAAAAAACTCATGCTAATTATATAAAATTAAAAAGCAACAGGGCCATGCCTTATGACTTTTTATTTTGATGTTTAACTTCTAAATTATGATACCATAAAAAAATTTCTGCAAATATTAGTTGCTGCCTACTGTCATCAGTTTATATACAGGTACAAAATACGGAAACTATATTTATCAATGTAAATATTAAACATACAGATACATCTTGCATCCTTAGCTTTCCACTATTTTGTCATCCTCAGAGAAACATATATCTTATAAACACATCAAAATGATCACATTTCAACACATTTGTAGACTCTAGTAGTAACAAGAGGGATTATTTCACCATTTACATTCTGTTTAGATTTTACTAACACATGAAAATAGTAGAAAACTAATCTCTAAAATGTATATCAACATATTAGTTTTTAAAAATTTTTTTACAAGAGCTTTTGCTCGTGGCCTCTTAAGGGGAAAAAAAACAGAATTCTTGCAAACTCAGTAGTAATTCCCCTCCTCTATCCCCCAAAATATGTATGCAATTTTTCTGAATTTAAAAATCAGAGTGGCTAACTCTGTCAAAAAATCACTATAAAGTAAATTAAACATTTCTTTCCTTTTTGTAATTCCATTTAATAAAAATAAAAATCCAAAGTGGTCTGCTATTTTCTACAGTCTATACACAAAGCCTATAATGACTTCTGTTCTTTTCCCCCCAAAGGCGTTCAAGATTAGGCTTCCATCCACTACCTGGTGGGGGAAAATATATTTGACTAAAATTAATTTGATTGTGGTATCTATAACTTCAAGACTCAGTTAAGATTAGCAGGATTGTACAGCAAATTTGTAAGTAATAAAACACTAATGTTAGTTTTCAACGGATTCATCAATCCATATTTGAAAATGACTGTTTGTTAAGAGTCAAGGGTGAAATCCTGGCCTCACTGAATTCATTGGGAATTTTGCCATTGATTTCAATGGAGCCAGGAATTCACCCAAATCTTTAGTCCTGCACAGAGTAATAGGCTGTGACTTGTCCAGTCACCTCACTGTAGAGCTCAGCTTTGCTGCACATAGCAGGTGAAAACCTTCTGCCTGGCATCCAATCAAACCTCCTGCCTGGTGTCCAGGCATCCAGGCTGTGCATCTTTCTGCAATGGAACTGCACAAACCCCACTGAGACAGGGTCCTCCACACCTGCAAGTGGTGGGGCAGGATTTGCTCTTAAATGAAGCTATCTAATTTGACCCAAGTGTTTTTAAACTTCCAAAGAATGGGGCAACTGTAAGAATTTTGCTTTCAGTACAACCCAAGGCACAATATATACAAATCTTTTGTAGTTGTTTCTATGCTTTCAGATCATTCGCACACTATTTAGAATTAACTAAGATCCTTGTGACATTTTGAGCTTGTGGCATTCATTTTGAGTTTAGCAGAAAAATTACAGTGAAAAATAGCTGAAGAGCTTTACATTAGTAGAAATAAAGCTCCATCATAAATACTGGTGTAGGTATCTGCCTCATTCTATTGTTTTGTACCACAGTTATGAATTGTGCTGGATTCTGCTGCCAATGATTACATTTAAATATGATTAAGCTACTCAGATACCTGTTGAGAATCATATCAAAACCCAGCAGTTAAGATTAAAATGAACAAACACAGAACTGAGAAAGTTCCACTTACAGAAAGGTTTTTGACAGCTATGGACAGCTAGAACTATTATTAAACCCCGATTAACACCCAATGCAACCCCAAATCAATGGGATTGGACAGGGTGCAGTTTAGACTCCAGATTAGTAAATTTGGCACAGGTAGCCAAACAGGACATCCTTTGTTATTATTTACAGTGGCGAGCTTTGGAGATATTCAAATTTTATTTTGCTTATGAGGAATTGCTTTCTGGAAGCAGTAGGGGTCTCTCACATGAAGATATACCTAAATCATCATTGCAAGAGAAGGAACTTCATGCCGTTTGTCTTCAGACAAATGTGGCCAGATGCATTATAGGGTGCCTGTAGTTAGAATTATGCTTAATATAACATGAGGTTAAAATGAATATTTATCCCATTCACTAGGATTTTCAGTACTGGGAACTTCAAAATAACCAATACACATTTGTCTTGTGGCTGCCCAATACAAAGATGTGCAGATGGCCAGTCACTCACTGCCTACTGTAACTTCCTATACTCCAAATGGATGTGAAGCAGCACATTTTTATGGAGAAACTTGGAGTTTACATACTTTCTACAACAAGCACAAACTCTATTAGGGCTGCCCTCAGGCCCAATAGTGCCCTACACAAAGACAAGATTTGGTGACTCTTTCTCCATCACTCTCTACATCCTTTCTCCCACCAACCCATCCAGGAAGATGACAGGAGATTCATTTTCCACTGCACCATTCTATAGAGGTATATAGGATTTTTTAAAATTATATAAGTGATATGGTTCACCATGGCATTATTTGTGAGACATCGTAGCCAGCTTGTCAAGAATAGAATTAAAAAAAAAATAGAAATAATTACCCTAGCTCTGGATAGGCTAGCAAGAAGCTTCACTTACTGCATCTGTTGCAATGTTCACCCCTCACAGGCTGCAGCATTCTAAAACAGAGTATTCCTAAATCAAGTTCCTGATACTGCAATGAACTCAATGTGGGAAAGACGTAGGGAACAGGAATTTTATCTTCCACAAAATCAGACAGAACTAAGACCATTTAAAAGAAACTAAGTCTGAAGACAGGTTTCCACAAAAAACAATTAACCTTGAAATGGACATCAGGAAATCCAATAAACATATGTGTCCTATAGCCTTGCATTGTACCATCCTGGAGTTGAAATGACAGAATGGGCACAATATGTTTCCCTTACATGTGTGTCAAAATATGGATAGAGATGGAGCTGTGGGGGATAGGACACATGCTTTTACCTTCCACTGGAATCCACTGGACTAGATAAACTTTTTGGAGGGACAGGGTTGAAAAAAATGCTTAAATGTTTGCTAAAGGAATATTTGTCTAATGGAGATTTACTAGGTCTGGCCTTTGGCATTTTATGACCATGACTCCTGTCACAAAAATCCCACTGATCATCACTAAAATACTCATACTATCAAATATTTCAGCATTTAAAACCAGAATTTCTGCTGCAAAACATGCTGTGCCATTGAGATGGTTAACGATCCAAGCCAAAAGTGACTAGTTATTGTATGTTCAGTCAAAAATATTTCTAATAAAAACATCAGAAGTGATTTTTGATTTTGATATCTGTAAAGAGTATAATTTCAACATGCAATTTAAGATGGTAATTTCAAAGTGTATCTTCATCTTTTTCAATGCTACATTTGCAGATCAGAAAAGAGTCTATAAAGAGATTTACAGGTAATCGTCTACTGGCCACAAATTCCCTTAGGAATAACAGATATCCTTCAAGGAAGCATTTGTTCCTTCAAGAAGGTTTAGCAGTTGGGGTGATGTGATGGTTAACACACAAACAGAGCCTATTGATAAAGTGGCAATGCTTAACAATCTTGTAAGACATTATAAAGGTGCAATTGCCTGTAGTTCATCGGTATGGATGTGGCAATGAAGTTCTGCTTTACATATTCCAGGGACCAGGCATTTTGTAGCAGTGAGCACAGGGGGTTCTTCTTCTCCTGGGAAAGAAAAAAAAAAAGGGCATTTTATTTTTTGAACAGTGATTATTTTATTTGTACAACGGTCAACTGTATGTTGAAAAGAACACAACCCGATGATATCATAATGCATTATCCTCAGGCCATATCACTATGATCAGAAATAAAGAACTAATGCAAACCTTTCCTCATGGTGGTCTACTCAGAGAAGTTCTCACTGATGAATGGGCTAACATTATGTCAGGCCCAATGAAGGAGGTTAGAGAGCTAAGTGAGTTTGAAGCTTAGTGCATCCACCCTAATTCAATGGCCTGTTTGAGAGGCTACTCTTGTGGAACAGTATTCTGTCAGGATGAAAAGTGTTATCAGATCAAACTACTATGAGATGAAATGCACAGACATTTGATAACTGCATGAAGATTTCCCATTAGTCTCAACTTATGTGACTTAAAAATCTAAGTATCCAGGATAGAAACCTTATACAGATTATGTAGTCTCCTCATACGATGATGATAACATTCTTTCCATTCTAGTAGTATCTCTGGAGAATGTTAAACAGAAGCTACTAAAGTTAGACATTTTAAAATCAGCAGGTCCAGATAACTTGCATCTAAGAGTTTTAAAAAAGCTGGAAGAGAAGCTCACTGGATCATCAATGTTGATTTTCAGGAAGTCTTGGAGCACTGAGGAAGTTCTAGAAGACTTGAAGAAAGCTAATGTTGTGCCAATTTTTAAAAAGGGTGAACAGGATAACCTGGGTAATAACAGGCCTGACCGTCTGACATCGATTCTGGACAAGATAATGGAGGGGCTCTTACGGGTCTCGATTAATAAAGAACTAAAGGAAGATAATGTAATTAATGCAAATTAACATGTGTTTATGGAAAATATGTCCTATCAAACTAATTTTATATATTTTGATGACGTTACAAGTTTGATTGATAAAGGTAATTGTGTTGACGTAATATACTTAGACTTCTGTAAGGCATTTGACTTGGTACTGCACAACATTTTTGATAAAAAAAAACAGAGTGATATAAAATTAACATATTAAATGGATTAAAAACTGGCTAACTGACAGGTCTCAAAATGTGGTTGTTAACAAGGAATCATCAAGCAGGTCTGTTTCCTGTGAAATCTGCGGAGATGAGTTCTTGGTCCTACCCAAGTTAATATTTTTATCAATGACCTTGAAGAAAACATAAAATCATCACTGATAAAGTTTACAGATGACACAAAAATTGGTGGAGTAGTAAATAATGAAGAGGACAGATCACTGATACACAACGATCTGGATCTCTTGGTAAACTGAGCATAAGCAAACAATATGCACCTTAATACAGCTAAAAGTAAATGTATACATCTAGGAATAAAAAATGTAGGACATACTTACAGGATGGGGGACTCTATCCTGGGAAGCAGTGTCTTAAAAAATATATTTGGGGGTTGTGGTAGATAATCAGCTGAACATGGGCTCCCAGTGTGATGTGGTGGCCAAAAGAGCTAATGAGATCCTGGGATGCATTTCAAGTATGAGTAAAGAGGTTATTTTATCTCTGTTATTTATCACTGGTGTGACTGTTGCTGTGTCCAGTTCAGGTGCCCATAATTCAAAAAGGATGTTGATAAATTCAGAGAAGAGCCATGAGAATGATTAAAGGATTATACAATATGCCTTATAATGACAGACTTAAGGAGCTCAATCTATTTAGCTTAACAAACACAGCGTTAAGGGATGACTTAATTACAGTCTATAAATACCTACAAGGTGAACAAATATTTAATAATTGGCTCTTCAATCTAGCAGAGAAAGGTATAACACAATCCAATGGCTGGAACATGAAGCTAGACAAATTCAGATTCAAAATAATGTATACATTTTTAACTGTGAGAGTAAATTAACCATTGGAACAGTTCACCAAGGGTCATAGCGGATTCTCCATCACTGACAATTTTAAAATCAAGATTGGATCTTTTTCTAAAAGATATGCTCCGGGTATTATTTTGGGGAAATTCTATGGCCCGTGTTACACAGGAGGTCAGACTAGATGATCATAATGGTCTCTTCTGGCCTTAGAATCTATGAACCTAGGTGTTTATTGATTCAAAATGTAGAGGTTGTTATAATTGCTCCTAAATCCCATACTCAGTACATGATGTTGGCTTACAATGAATGTATAAATATCATGGGTATGTGGGATAATTAGGAGAAAGTACAGGATGCAGTGTATTTAGTAGGCACATAATGCTCAACTCTAGATTTCTCTCTTCCAACTTACCTGGGGCCTATTGGAGATTGTGGCTTAGAAGAGGGGAGGTGGCTGAGACCTTAGCCATACTTGACCAACGTGGTTTGGGAGAAGTAATTGAAAAAAGTAGCAAGGGTTATTTGGGGTCATTTGATTGGGTGAGTATGCCCATTGTTTGTAACACAGCCTTGGAACTCTTCTGTAGGGTTCACCTCTATCAGCTCACACATGTTAAAATACAATTTGTCCGATTGATACTAGAGCTTTAAAATGTGTTAGTTAAAACGTATTAGCTACGTAACTTCAGAACTAAATTATTGGAGAGGTTGCCTCTCTCCTCTAGTAATTCCTGGACAGCAGAGACGCTTCAGCTGATAGCCCGGTGGTTCAAACAGAAGGGGGACTGCTGGACAGGCATTCTCCTAGTGGGCTCTTTAACTCTGAAACTGACATCCCAGCTTGGTCTAACAGCCTGAAGTCTAGCAGCATGCAAGGTTTTTTCAGACCTGTGAGGAAGGGATGGATTAGCAGTGTTGAGGGAGTTAAAGAGAACTATATGTGTGAATTCTGAATGAATGACTGGGTGAGGTGGTGTTCATGGCTTACTCAATAAAACTGGTAAATCTGTATTTTCCCCACGTTTGGCATTTCAGATTTTATATGTTTTCTCCAACAAGTCTGCTACTCAACTCTTCCATATCTACTGTCATCTCCTCATCCACCTTGTAGCAAACAGTACATATGACTAAGAGTCTGAACTTTAATAACACCAAGGTAAATTCAGTTTCTTAAAAGACAAGACTTAAAAGACTCATCATATATTGAGCAAACAGTGAATCATTCAACCTTATGACCCTCTAAATAGAAAGTTTGACTGTTCAGTTTGCTGAGGGAAGAGCTGAAAGTCAGTAGATCACACTTTAATTACAATAAATACAATGCTGAATACTGTTTTTCCCCAGTTCTTAAACCACATTCAATACCTCATGGTCACTAAGACAACAGCAGCAGGTAATGTTTATATAGCCTATGTTATAAAAAGCCTAATATCTTATGTGTGTTTGAGCTTTTAGTTACCTGCAGTACAGTAATGACTCTCGATCAGACACCATTTTATATTCTATTAGAGCTACATGCAAATTGAAACATTTTTAAAAAGTTTCATGACTTTAAAAAAAAATTTCAATAAGCTTAGAGAATGATCAAAATTTAAAACTTTGATGAATATTTTTTACCACCAACTAAAAAAATATTTTTTTTTTGCCTTTTTTGACTAGCTCTATATTTTAACTAGCTTTCTCTCCAGCTTCTTATATGGTCCCTTATTCCATGGTACTTATGTACTCAATGTTTAGTTTTATGTTGCTAAAAGTATAACAGCAACATGTGAATATTTTGTATTAATGCAATTTAGAAAAACTACTGCATCTTACCTAAACCCGAAGATGAAGAGACACTCTCCGTAATGGAAGAGGTTTCAGTTTGGTCTGTCAAAAGTCCTTCCATTAAAGGTAGAGATAACTCAGATGAAGGAACAGAAGAATCATAGATTCCTGAATCCCGGGGCATATCTGGAAGATTGGCAGCTTTTACAACATGCAACAATGGCTGAAGAACAGAGCTACCAACTTGAATGTCCTGAGTCTCTGCATCTTCTCCAAGGTTAAAGTGCTGAATTATACAGTGAGAGTCTGAATTTACAGCAGGGATAATATTTACATCTGTTTTCAGGTAGAAATCCCCATCAGTCACCTGTTTACTCACTAAGTCATTTAAAACCAAGCCTGAGTCAAATTTTTCGATCACAGGTTCTTGGTAATGTAAAGGAGGTTGAGGAAAAGGAATGAGTTGTTTCTCAAACCAGTCAGGCTCCTGATCAATGAATTGGTGCATATTGCAAATGGCAACATAAAGGGACCGGCCAGATTTGCTCCTGAAGTAGTTTCTTTTGCTAATATTTACAGGGTACAACTCTGAATCCTGAAGGCTCAGATCTCTGGAGTGTAAGTGAGAGTAAAGCTGAGGGAGGTTATCCATGAGCTTGTACTTTGTACTTAGATCCACAATGCCAGGAATGTCACCCTCACAGGAGTAGTCAAAGTAGACTGCAATGAACTTGCAGAGGTCATCTGAATTCTGCTTTGCCTGACGCAGCTTCTCTGCGATGATTGATATGGCAAGCAGAAAGAGTTCTCCTTTCTCAGCATCTCTGGTTGCTCCCTTGTGCTTCCAGTTCTTTTTTTCCACAAAGTATTTCATTCCCTTGGAACATACAATGATGATAAATTGGGACTCGTTGATTTTTTGAATAAGCCACTCTTTCTGCCCTTCCTTACAATTTTTTAAATCTTCCCATATATCCAGTGCAACCTGGAAAAGAAGAGAGCATCTTGGTTAACATTCAATGCTGGATTTAGCAACTGAACAAAGGCTAAATGTGTTGCAAATGCTCAATGAACCTGCTTGTATTTATTAAGCAGACGTGAATCAAAGATGAGGAAGACTAAGGTCCGTCCATGCTGTGAATGGAAACTATTTTCAAACAGAAATAAGTAATACATTTTAAGAGTAGTTAACAAAGAGGTAAACTGTGTGACTCTTGCTCACTTGGGTAAGCACTTACTGACATGAAGAGTCATACTGAAGTCAATGGAACTATTTGTGTCGGTAAGTGCTCGTCAAAGTGAGTAAGGGTTGTACATTTGGCATGGGAACTACGTATTTTCAATGGGTTACGGAAACCTGCAAGCCCTGTGGGCAAGAAGGCTAACTTTCACAACTGTTCTATTGAAAATGTTAGTTATAATGTGCTTTTGGTGCCTAAGTATTGTTTAAGAAACAATATACCTACATTCCTGTATTACTTGTACATAGGGCCCTATCAATTTCACGGCCATGAAAAACGCGACTGTGAAATAAGCCCTTCCCCATGAAATCCGATCTCCCCTTGTTCCTAGGAGTGCCCCAGTAAAGGGGGCTCCTAGCTCCATCCCCCTGCCCAGCTGCTCTGGGACAGGGGGAGGGGAGGAAGAGACCAGACCCACCTCCGGGTGCCTCCCCGTGCTGCAGGTTACTCTGCCCCCGAGGTTCCTGCAGCTGGAGGAGACTTGAGGAGTTGGGTCCAATCTTCCCTGTGCTGCTGGGAGTGCCTCAGCAGGGGGCTCCTAGCTACTAGTCCGGGCATGGCTGGGACAGGACAGGACTTGCTCTTTCCCTGCAGAGCTGCTCTTGGTTATCTCTCCCAGCTGCAGATAGCTCCGCACCCCATCCTGCCAACTCGCTTCCTGTCCCCCTCCCTTTGCAGCTGCCAGGGGAGGGGACATTGTACAGGGAATTGCCCCCCCCTTCCACATGCAATTATTAATTTATTATTTCAATAAAAATAAAAAGGTGAAGCACTTGACAGAATTTTTTGATTGACACTTTACAGCAGCAAATCACACTCAGGGCTCAACTCACTGATGTGGTAGATATAGACATTGGGGATGTTTTGTAGTCAGGGCCGGCTCTGGCTTTTTGACCACCCCAAGCAAAAAAAACCCAAACAAACAAACAAACAAACAAACAAAAAAAACGGGGTGGCCAGAACGGCAAAGCAAAAAAAAAAAACTGCGGCGCTGCTGGAGCGTGGGTGCAGGGGGACCAGCTGGGCGGGGGGAGGGAGCAGGCAGGAGAGAGAGAGGGGGCAGCCAGGGCTACAGCAGGGCTCGCCTGCCGCGAGGGCTCCGCTCCAGTTGGCGGGGAGGGAAGGAAGAGGACTGCCCTGCAGGGCGCTATGGTTCTCTGTGCCGCTGCCCCCTACAGGGCGGCCGGAGCGGGGGGAAAAAAAAAAGCGGCCGTGCCACCCTCGGATTGAGCAGAATGCCGCCTCAAACAGTCTGCCCCCCCAAGCACCAGCTTGCTCAGCTGGTGCCTGGAGCCGGCCCTGTTTGTAGTGTAGTGATCTCAATTGACTGCCTGCCAGAAGACATGTGTAATTGCTGTAAAATGAGTGTCCAAAATAAATAAAAAGCTCAAAAATGATTACTGCAGCGGATTGTGTGAAAGAATTTGGAAGCCTAATTCTACACGCCAATGGTGACAAACTATTTTGTACAAGCTGCAATGTTTCATTGGATCACATATGTCAGGCAACAGTTGAGTGCCACTTAGACTCGGAAATCCATCAAAGCAGAAAGAAGGATGCAGATACTGCGTTGCTGGTAAACAAAAAGTTAAAAAAACAAAAAACAATTTATTCTCTTTTTCAGAAGATGACAGCGAGCTCTGAAACCAGTCATTTAGCTAGAATGGAACTTGTGGATGCATTTGTAAGTGCTAATATACCACTGGAAAAACTTGATCACCCAAAGCTGCATGAGTTCATTAAAGGGAATGTACAAAATGTACAAATTAACTCATGTGAGTCTTTTGAAATTATTTAGGATGAGTCCACAGATGACCAAGACAACTATGTATTGTATGTTCTGTTTGATTTCATTACTGACAAGGCCAAAGATGAGACAGACAGGAAACTAACAACAGTGTTCCTGTTGCTTAACGCAATTCCTGGCTCTGATAATTGTAGGCTGGAGATACCTGCTTACAAAAATATTGCAAAAGAAGTGGACAGTAGTTTGCCCATGCTGCAGTTCTGGAACTCAGTGGAAGGCTGAATTCCCTATCTTGCAAGGCTAGCTCGGCGCTGCCTGACCATTCCAACAAACTCCATGGATGCAGAGAGAGCAGTTTCTAAACACGGACAGGTGTCTTCCGCAGAGACAGGAAATGAAGAAAGACACTGTTGTTGGATGCTCCATGCTGACATTTAATTAATGACATTTGAAACCAGAACATTTTTTTCACTTGTTTTTGTTAACTTAAGCCTTTGGTTCTCAAGTTTGAGGCTACCAATTGTAGGCTACTCTACAAAACTGTCTCAGATGCCCATATCTACCAATCAGGGAGTTGAGCCCTGAGTGTTATTTGCTGCTGTAAAGTGTCAATCAATAAATCCTGTCAAGTTCACATGATCTTTTTTATTTTACTGAAACAAGCTAATAATTGCATCTTGAAGGGGGCGCACCCTGTACAGTGACCCCTCCTCTTGCGGCTGTGGAGCGATGGGGGCAAAAAGTGAGTGTGTGGGGTAGGGGTGGAGGGTTGTGGAGCTTTCTGAAGCCAGGAGAGGTACCCAAGAGCAGCCATGCAGAGGAAGAGCAAGCCAGGACTAGCAGCTAGGAGCCCCTGGCTGGGGCGCTCCCAGCAGCACAGGGGCAATCAGACCGACTTCCACCTCCACCTCTGGGAACCTCCTGTGGCTGCAGGAAGCTCCGCGGTTGCTGCCTTCAGAGTCCAGCTCTGAAGGCAGCACATAAGTGAGGGTGGCAATCCCATGACCCCCCTACAACAGGTTTGCGATCCCCCCTCCCTCCCATTTTGGGTCAGGACTCCCATGGTTACACCACCATGAAATTTCAGATTTAAACATCCGAAAACGTGAAATTTACCAATTTTCAAATCCTATGGCCATGAAATTAACCATGATGGACCTTGAATTTGGTAGGGCCCTACTTATAAAGCACCAAATCTACAAATAACAGTACAAGGCCAAACAATTATGTGTTTGCTGGGTAGCTGCTTCCAAAGTAGGGGGTAAAAAACACTGCAGTGTCGGTGCTTGTGAAGAAGAAACAAAGCTGGAAAATTTTGTATGAGTGGTCCCAAGTGACTGAGCATTTATCTACCTAGTTAAAGAGGGAAATGAACCCTCTCTGAACACTCCACTCTATGTGCTACATGCAATTCTTAGTTATTGTACACTTGTGTGATTAACATGTTGAATCTGCTGTAAATACACAATCTCCCCGTATGATTTTACTATGGTAGCAACAATGTGCATGTCTAAAAACAAATATTTTATTTTTATATTATATAATATACAGGAAGCTACTGCACAGAATCATGATCCCAAAGATGCATAAGAACTTTAAACATAGGTGGTGAGTCCGGTGTCATTTTACAGCTGGGATATATGTTGCCTTGATAAATATGGGGGGGCAGTTGTCAGTGAGAATCCAGGAATTGTGTTTTCACTATGTGTACTTATGAAAAAGGCTTTTTAATTTTAGCATAATTAGGTTAGCATTTTAAACAGCAATAAATCCCATTGCCCCTTTTCTTTATAAGACAATAATCCAATTCCGTAGGCCAAAGATACAGACACCTTCATTGTCATCTTTTGAACTTTGTTTTTTATATTAAACACGACTGCTACATATTCTATCTTTATCTAGGTCTCGTTGTCCTTTGTTTACCAAATATTGAATGACCCTGGAGTGTTATGCAAAAAGCACTTGGCTTTAACTTCATTCCACGTAGCTGTGGTGATGCTGTGCTATCATCACAACTGAAAAAAAGGAATTCAGACAAGCTAAATATAAGACATCTTATTCTGACTGTTTTAAGTCTGAGTAAATTAATAATATAAAAATAAAATAACAGAAGCACAATAATGAAAACAAGCAATGATTTTAAATAATGTATTCTACCACTAGGGGACACACTTGCTATATGACTGAATACTAATATTTGAATTCATACATAATACTAACTGGACTTTGATTGGATTAAAGTTTAACAAAAGAAATAAATGTTTTCTGTAAACTAATAATTGCTTTGCCTTTTAAAAAGTGAACTATTGGTTACATTTTCTCTCAGGTTTAGAAAAAAGCCAGAGAACTTGAACCTAGTCAATCAAATTGTCATTTTGATCTTTTTCTGATATCATTTTGAATCAAAGACAGTAAAAAAAAAAAAAAAAGATTCAGGCCTAGGCCATACTTTTATATGCCATTAAAAATGCTGTTTGATGTTTTCATATAGCATCAAAAGAATGAAAAATTTACTGAATAAGCCATCAAGGATGATAAAGAATTTCAGAGGTTAATCAAAATTAGCAAGGTTGTATTATGTATAATGTGTGTGTTGCACAAATTCTTCTTCTGGACAAGATTTCTGATTGATTCAAGTGTGCATGCATGAGATCACTGCTTCTATACCATGGCATAAGAGGTGCCTTAGAAATACTAAACTAGATTAGATAGATTGTAGAGCTTCTTTGTGTCTGTAATCTACAGAAGATATAAATTCTGATAACTAGACAAGCATAATGTGTGCATATGCTTCTGGTAGTTAATATATAAAGAGCTAAGGATGACTGAATGAGAGAATTAGGACTGACGCAAATTATCTACAATACTGTGTCATCCATTATTTGGTTTGCTTTTTTTCTCTAAATGGAGAAAATTCACATAGGTAAAATTAATGTAGGCAGTTTCCACTAACACTAATGGAAGCTACTCTCTTTAGCAAACAGAGATTAGAATAACTCTGTCTAGGTGAAATATTTTCAAGGGCTAGGCTATCACGAGTTTTGGGGGCAATGTTTTGAATAAGGCAATTCCAAACATTAAAAGAAGAAGTGGTGATCTTACCTCACAGCCACAGAAGTCCTGAAGGAAATAAGCGAAGCACTGAATGACATTTATGTGTTTCTGGCAGTCTTTACTGGAATAGCAGATGAACACTTTTGGCCGGGGACGGAGCCTTTCCACATGGAGTGCTGCAGCATATGTAGAAGATTCCGAGCTCTCCTCATCTAAATGGGAATATATATTTTCTAAATTGGAAGGGAAAAAAAACAAAAACACAAAAATCTTCACTCTATCCAAGATCAAAAATTTTCTTTAACCTTGACAGACTCATTATTCAAGTACATAGTAAAAGGCTCTTCATCCCAAGACATTCCTTTTTCCCTCCCTTCTTCCTCTTCTATTTTATCAGCCTGGGAGGTGAAAGATTGGATGGTTACTGCCTGTGCAAAGACATGTCTAGAAAGGTTTGCTCTGTGAACAGAAGAAATTAGATAGTTTCACCTCCATCCATCCTACGGAATTACCACAGTACTGTTATAGGAAGCGCACCTCTTTGTTTAGAAATCAGAAACTTCAAACATACTTCTCTGTGAGAGTTTCCTGCTTAGCAATGCAATGGGCTCCTTTTAAAACAGTGATACTGGTAGGGAAGAGAATGAAACTCCTGGGGGCCTGGTACCCTTCAGAAACATGTGCAATCTCTCTGTGGCATGCCCATATTCTTTAGTGTTCATCTGAGTTTTTGCTGGAGTCATGCTATGATGTCATAAAGGGCCAGAAGGGAAAAGGACTCAGCCCAGATAACTTCTGCAAGCTGTAGAATCCCTCATCCCCAAGATCCAGGGAGATATCACAGATCTGTGAGGCTTGGGGGCTGAAACCCCATCTTCTATAGGGGGGAAACCCAATCACTCCCTGGAACCATAGTATTGACTAATTCCTGATAAATCAGTGTGGCAGGTATGGCTTGCAAGCTCCACCCTAGATATAAGGGAGGAAGAAGTGAACAGTGGTTGCTTGAATCTAAGTTAGGAAGTGTCTGCAGGGAAACCTTATGAATAGTCAAATGTAAGGAGAAGGATTAGGCTGAGATTTAAGGGATTTTGTTGTTATCTGAATTCTGAATAAAGCCAACCAGGAAGGGGGAGTAAGTTTGGACTAATTCTAGTGGGTGCAGATTCATGGAGACTGGGAATTACACCTGCTTACATGCACACTTCAGGGTTTTACTTTCCTTCCACTATGATTCATCAGTTAAATAATTCTGTATTGAAAGAGGAAATAGTCTAAAATATATCATCTTCAGGATCTCTTCACTCTCTGCATAGTCTTATCATCTCCCCTCTACTACTTTCACTAATATACATTAAAAAAATAAAATAAAATAAGTTTTCTCCTCACTCAACCCATCTTGTCCTTCTGCTGGATTTTGCAGGGAAGTCATAATGCAGGACATATGACACAATATTTTCCAGGGTAACAAATTAACACCAAACACTGGATTTTAAGATTTTGCTGCAAGTTCCAGCAGATGCAGAGGTTTGGGGGTGGGTTCGGGGGTAGGGAGAGTGAAAAGGAAAGCTCTTATGATAAAGAAATTTGTGTTTTGAATAAATCTATTTTCCTTTTAGATTTGCTCTGACAAGCAAACTCTCCTTCCAATGAAACAACATGCCAAATAAACACCATACCTTGTTGTTTTTTACGGCACATCACTGTGAAAAGCGTTGCAAATGCTGAGATGACAACTAAGGGAACGGTAATGGCAATGGCCCTTATTGGTCCAGCCCACGGGGAATGTACTTTAAAAAATAAAGCAGAATTAGCACTGTGCAAGTAAGTTATGGTATCATTATCTAATCTCATCTTCATATTTGGTACTGACAACCACTGCAACACAATAGCATCAAGTAATTCTTAAATATACAAAATATAAAGCTAAGATCTGAGCGCCTTCCAATAATGCATTAAGTGAGGTGACTAACCTCTCTTGCCTGTGGTTTGTTCCATCTCATTCTCTCCCCAGGGAAAGAATTATGTGTGTAGTGCAGTTTTGTTTTAGTTGGGTTCTGTTTATTTTTTAAATGTACTGCTCTGTGTTTATGTTAGAGAAGGCAGGTTGAAGAAATGCGCCTTGCACTTGGAACGAAGTTGGTGAGGTTTCTGATGGTCCTTGGTGCCTGGGGGAATTTGGTCAGCGGTCTCAAACTGACCGCAGAGAAAGCTCTGTCTCCTGCACAGATAAGTCTACCCTTATGGTCAAAAGTTCCATAGTGCTTGAGGAGCTAGTTGACACTCACAGTCTTCATGCCATCATGGGATCTTTGTGATAATCGATTGCAAGGTAACTACTGTAGAACTTTATTTAGGGTATGATTACATTAGTGTAACATTAGGCTGCTTACATATTTGCATTACATTATTTCCACACTCTGCTTGCAGGCTACTACTTGAATGTGACTAAGATGCACTCTCGACAATTTTTAAACTGATTTTTCACATTAGTGTATGTAGCAAAAATTAGTTTCTGGTAAGGATTCTTAGTTCTACAATATTTTGATGTAAAACCACTAACAGTCAAAATCATCTTTATACTTAATTTTATCTTGCACAATTTGCCTTTGCAATTCTTTACAAGCACAAAATGGAAGTAAAATTCACAAATGTACAAAAGCAATATTATTTTTTGTCAAAAAGATCACAAGACTGCATTTAAAAGCATGGTCAAACCCCATTAGTCCTGTCATTATTATTCTGGCAAATGATCTTCAACACAAATTATCACTACAAATGAGTACATGTTGACTTTAAAAGGAAAATTCTTACCAGGTTTTAGTGCATAGTGCATTGTTTTTCTTGTTGTGTTAGTGTCATCAACCAGCTTTAAAAAAGAAAATTCTCATTTTAAATACTGAAAAAGATACAGAAAAATCATTTTTGCAATGTGAAAAACACTTCAATTACCCCGAGGACCAAAACTGAAGGAAGCTGCCATTACAAATGACCGATGAGAAGTACCTAGAATTAGTCATTTCTCGATAGGATCAGGGATGAGTGGAATACAAATCATATTGCGGTAAAACTGGAATACAAAACCTGCCTATTAAAAAAAGGAAACAATCCAACCTAATTGATGTCCAAGTCAAAGGAAAAGGGGGGTAAGAGGGAGGGAGAAGGAATGGGAGTGGGATCTAGGAGGTAAAAGTCTCGTGAATAGACTATATTCTTTGAATCCTCTCTAT
Source organism: Chrysemys picta bellii (assembly GCF_011386835.1). Lineage (NCBI taxonomy): Eukaryota > Metazoa > Chordata > Testudines > Emydidae > Chrysemys > Chrysemys picta. Next base: position 25,043,372 of record NC_088797.1, on the reverse strand, counting down.
TAATAAAAAGTGGAGATGGTCAAATTTTTTCACAATCAGCAAAAATACACAAAACATTTTCAATGAAAATTTTCATGAACATTTTTTGCCTTTTCTTCCCCAACTCAAATAAAAGCACCTAATAGACTTTTACTCAATGGGTCCAAAGTCCCCAACACCATTATTTTATGTTGTTGGATAATCATAATACAGCAGTAACTCAGTCAGTTTTTTGTCATTTGCATCTGAGCAGGAGGTTGCAACTTTTTCTTTTGGATGCAGACCTCTCTACTCTTATCCATGCCTTTGTTACCTTAAGATTAGAATATTAAAAGGCGCTCTACATGGGGCTACACCTTAAAGCCATTTGAAGACTGAGTTGGTGCAGAACGCAGCAGCTTGCTTACTGAGTAGGTGATCTCGCTGGTAGCATATTGTACAAGGTATTCCAGAATCTGCATTGGCTGCTTACTGGTCCCTGGGTAGAGTTTAAGATGTTGGTTATGATCTCTAAAGTCCTAAATGGTCTGGGACCTGCCTGCCTGAGAAGCCAACCACAAAAGATCCCCTGACATACTGCAAAGTTGTGGTCAGCAGAGATGCTTGAGCTGGATCCCCCTTGTTATAAAAGACAGGGAGAAACTGGCAGGACAAGGCATTCCTTGTGAGCGGCCCAGGACTCTGCAACCCACTCCCTTCCCTGGTCTAAAGTAGCCAGAATTTAGGGACTTTCCAGGCATGCTGCAAAAGCCATCTGTCTGACAGGATTTAGCAGAGGATTGAGGGTTTGTTAGTGGAATGATGGTATGGTGGGGTAAGAAGGAGCTTTTTTTTTAAGCTGCCTGCCTGAGTGAGGTGGGCTGGCTGAATTGCACTATTTTTCCTTGTCTGAGTGTTTGTTTTTTTAATGCTGCCTGGGTAGTTTGTTATGTCAAGCCACCTAGAGTCTTTGTATAGGAGTTTTCTTTACAGTAGAATCTCAGAATTAAGAACACCTCGGTAATGCAGGTTGTTCTGAACTCTGAAATGTTCGTAAATCTGAACAAAACGTTATGGTTGTTCTTTCAAAAGTTTACAACTGAACATTAACTTAATACAGCTTTGAAATTTTACTATGCAGAAGAAAAATTCTGCTTTCCCCCCTTTTTTTTTTTTAGTAGTTTACATTTAATACAGTACTGTACTGTATTTGGGTTTTTTGGGGGTGGGGTGGGAGGGGTGTCTCTGCTGCTGCCTGATAGTATACTTCTGGTTCCAAATGAGGTGTGTGGTTGACTGGTCAGTTCATAACTACTGTATTATTATTTAAATCTAAATAAATAAGCTACATTTACAATATAATTAAGATGGGTCCAAGCGCCAAAATTCTGAATAGGATTTTGGTTTGGCGCACAGCAGGGGATGCAGCAGTGAGCAATGCTCGGGAAAGCAGAGAGATTGCAATTGTGCTTGGCTTCTGCATGAGGGAGGTGCAAGACAGGGAGGCTTTTTGCTCTTTTTCCACTACTGCACAGCCATGCAAGGCCCAACTATGATCTGACCTAAAAAGGTTAATTTGCCCCACTGAATTCAGTGAGGGTGTACAAGGCTGTAAATTACAGCAGAATGTGGCCCACAGTATTTTATTTGCAATTAATTTATTTATCATACGTCTTTAGCTGCATTTAATTAACTCTTCACAAATATTACCTCAATGATGTAATCCCCTGGAGCTATATTCTGAAGAACACAACTTGTGATATCCGTGTTTTGTTCCTGCAAAGAAAAGGAAGGAAATTATTGTACAAGTAGTTCACATGCTTTACAAAGCTAACGGAAAATGCATTTACAGCTAATGTTATTGAGTTGAAACTTCACATTTCCACCATGTACTCAGGCACCTTCCATCAAACAAAATCCAATTCAATACTGATAAAGAAATACAACCTCTCTACTCAAATATCCAAGGACAGGAATCTCCGGCCACCAAAGGCCTATGAAAGTTTGAGATAACAAGTAAGTTTTACACTATACCCTGAAGCTCCTTAATCTCAAGCTCTGGTGGACTGAACAACCTGTCACCTGCCATGGAGTATTTAACTCAACAAAATGAAAATGAAAAACACCCCCTGAACGACGTAAGTTACATCGACAGAAGCGCCAGCGTAGATAGTGCTATGTTGGCAGGAGAGCTTCTCCTGCTGACATAGCTACCCACCGCTGGTGGAGGTGGTTTTATTATGTCAACAGAACAGGGCTCTCCCGTTGACATACAGTGGCTACATGAGCAATCTTACAGCGGGCGCAGCTGCATCGGTACAGCTGGGCTGCTGTAAGCTCCCTAGTGTAGACCAGCCCTAAATAATAGTTACTAGCAGTACCAGTAGGAAAGATGAAACATTACCCAAATGTATAGAGTTGTTGTGTTCAGCAAAATAAACCCATATTATTGCCACCAGTCTATGGTACATACATTCCGTAAAGCGTTGGCCTTTATTATTTTATTTTTGGTTAACTCTGATTTTAGCATTTAGGTTTCTCACCAGAACTCTAAAGGGCATAGCTCAATGTATTTTAAGTTTGTCCTCATACATTCCTTTCCCCGAAAGCTTCCAGCACAGTCAGATTTATTTTCTAACAATATCAGAAGCTATTTACTAAACACTGCATTATTTTTGAACATCCAAACTTTTACCATTTCAGGTGAATTGCTTAGGACAAGACCCTCCTGGGTTTGGATGGGCATTGTACTGGGCCCACAGAGACCACTAGCTATAATCTTCCCACTCACCACTGCCATCTCATCCCTCTTTTAAACATGAAGGGAAGTTTAACTAAATGCTCAAAGAAAGGACTACCTTGGGGAGTTATTTCAGATGGACAAAATTTAAGGAGTTGAAATTCTGTTCAGAAGGAGCATATGAAAAGAGGAAAATATTAATTATAATTATAAATAAAAATACAATTAAAACTACTAATGAGAGCGTAGCCCCTTTGGGGCAAGGACAATATCTTGCTATGTATTTATACAGCACCTAGCACAATGGGGCCCCAATCCTGGTTTGGGCCTTTGTTTACTACCAAAATAGAAATAATATAAAAGTCCTTTACATTTTTTAAACATGTGAAAAGCTAAGGTCATCTAGAATTTTTAACGGTTACCACAAATCTTTAAAACAACGGTCGCGAAACCCAGTAACGTACTTGTCTGCAGGTCTTTTGTTTAAAGGATCCTTCATCCTTAAGTTTGTAGTGAAGATAGTAATATTTAAAGCCAAAGTTGTGAGGTGCGTGATCAAAAGACACTTGCATGTTAAAACCTTGCTGGGTAATATTCAGATTCCTGGGCTTCCAGACTGTCAGAGGAGAGATATTTATGAATTGGATAATTACTCTTTCAAGAACAATGATATTTTTGTAACATGAATGAATGGAAAATACTATATTTTACTTACAAGGTTTGCAGGCAAGGTTTTCTGGCTGTAGCAACAATTCACATGCTACAAACACATACACAAAAGGAATATTAATAATAAAGATTAGGTTCTCCAACTGCTATACTCCATAAAGAGAAAGATGGGCGAAAAGAGGGCAGAAAAATGCAAGCTATTTCACCATTTTTGTTTATCCAGGGCCTCCCCAAATAGTACAGAATGAACAGATTTTGCCATATTTAGCAAGCTCAGCATCCTTGTAATTGCTCATATCACTCTCCACCTCTACACACAAAAAACAGCCTACTCAGTTTGTTTGAAATAATGTTACTTATTGAAATAAGCAATATGTGAGTAAGGCTGACAGAAGCTAACTTATAACAAACACATTTATGTGACTATATTTAAAATGTTACTTTAGTCAGCATCACCAGAGTGGACTGGAAATACCAAATCAATTCAGAAAAATTATTTACTCTAAACTATTTTTAAAACATTTTAGAGAGAAGAAAATCCTGAAGAGTGGAGGTTCTTAGCGGGGGTGGGGGGGATGGGAGGGGGGGAGAAGATTGATTGCCAAAATTTAAAAAAAATAGAGTACCTAAAGTTATGTGCCTGTGCCCATATATAGGCACCTAGGGCTTGTCCTCATACGGAAAATGGACCATCATGGCTATTCCAGAATAGCTATTCTGGAATAACTCCCTATGTGTACATTCTATTCTAGAATAAAAACGACTTGATTCTGGAATAATAAATAATTGTAGCTTTAGGAGTCTATCTTTAGGAATCCATTTTAAAATCTTGACCTTGAGACAAACTGCCTTAGAAGGTTGTGGAAGCTTCTTCATTGCAGGTTTTCAAAAGGAGGCTAGATAGCCATCTTGGATGGTTTAGACACAACAAAACCTGTATCTTGGCCGGGGTTAGACTAGATGACCCTTGTGGTCCCTTCTAACCCTATGATTCTACGGTCTGTGTAAGCTTTCCATACTGTCCTGCCACTGACACTATTCATTAAGAAGGAAGATGTAGTTCAGTCTCCATAGGAACATGATTGTCAGGCTAGATCAGACCTGAGTCTGTCTAATTCAGTATTCTGCCTCCAACAGTGGCCAACACCAAATGGTTCAGGGGAAAATGCAAGAAACCCCACAGAAGGCAGATGTGGGGTAATCTGCTGTCCATGGTGGCCAGCCCTAGGCCTCTGCTACACAGAGACTATTACTTTGCCAATTTCTCTGTAGTGGTTAGGTGTGCTGGAATAATTTTTATAGTGGGGGTGCTGAGAGTCATTGACCCAAGCTGTAAATCTTGTATATAATGGAAACCACTTCAAGCTAGGAGGTGCTGCAGCACCCCTAGTTCAAGCACCTATGGTAGTGGTTTTATAATTTGAAGTTTTGTCCACTACAGACCAATCTGTGGTCTATAAACTAATTTCATTTAGGACTCTGCCTGAATGTGAACCTCCTCCCTAAGATCACAGCAGGTGCTTCCTCTCCTCAGCCACCCATCCCCTTAAACTCTGCCTTTTCTGTTTTCCTGACTGAGGCCAGATCTACAATAGGAAATTAGGTCAGTATAACTACGTCGCTCAGGGGTTTGAAAAATCCACACCCCTGAGAGACGCAGAGAAACCAACCTAACCCCTGCTGTAGAAAGCGCTAGGCCAATGGGAGAATTCTTCTGTCAACCTAGCTACCGCCTCTTGGGGAGGTGGAGAACCTACACTAATGGAAGAAGCATGCGCCGCCGCTGAAGCATTTTAAGCATAGACAAGTCCTAAGGAAAGAAAAAAAAAGGAGGGGGAGGTAAGGAGGGAGAAGATAATATATATGATACTTACGTCGAGTTCTGAAGAAAAATGGGTGGTAATTACTTTCATTTTTAATGGAAGGAAAAGGAACAATCTTTACAAAATAATCAGTTTCAAATTTCAGATTCAAAAAAGGCTGAGATTCCATTCCCTAAAAACATAAATATAAATAAAGAGATTTTGATATACTCTTAAGTCATCTGCCATGTCCATTTAAGAGTATATTGTTTTAAAACAAGCCCACAATTCTCCTGGATATGAACAAAAATTAAGTGCTTTAAGAATCCTATGGCCTCATCCCTCTCTTGCCACCTGTGCACTGCCATGCAGGGAGCCCCGTAGAGACGGGTTCTGCACTGCTAAAGGGATGCACAACTGCTGCACAGTTCCTCAGAATAACGTCTCGTCATTGCAGTGAAGTTGCTGGTTCCACCAACAAGGGAGCCTCAGTAGACAGGGAGAGAGGGCTAGATTTGCCCCTAAATTAAAAATATTATAACTAAAAATGTTTAATTATTTAGCAAGCAAATTGCTGGCTAGTCAGCAGCACGTTTTAAAAAAAAGTTTAATAAAACATAAATGTCTCTTTCAAGCCCACATGCAGGATCAAACCAATAATGAATTTTTCCCTAAAGCATATCACTTACAGTTCTTTTAAAACCAGAGTTGAGCTGCTTTGGGTCTTTTAAAACCATTTGCTGACACTGTCTTCCCTCTGATTTTAACTCCTCAAGTATTACTCGAAATCCTTTCAGGAATTCAATCCCTGCAGACATTTAATTAAAATCCAGACAAATATTTCAAAAACACATTTCACTGTGTGTGATGCAGTTTTAAAGCACTACACTTGTTAAAAAATAATGCCTAACCACCATTGTTATTCCCCCTGCATAAGATGTTTGTTAGCTGGGTGTCAGTAATAATTCTTCCTTTCTCTCAACGTTTTTCTGACTTGTTAAATTCTATCTAGAATTTAAGTTCCTCTGCTGAGACCATCACTCTATATCTGTACAGTGCTTAGCTCAATGGGGGCTTCACCCCAATTGGTCCTTTGGGTTTTACCATACTACAAATAAATAAAATAATCATAAGCAGCAGCTTTGGTAATACACTGTATTTGTTCAATTTTGCCACTATTAGCGGTAAACAATTGTAACATTTTTGTTCACAAAGAATGGAAACACTGCATCTATATTGTGTTCCTGTCATTTATGAGACCACTGGACTACAGTGGCTGGATGCAGTAGTTATGATTTTGTTTAGTTCTAATATTGCAGAACAGCAGAAGAATTAGGTTAAGTAGAATTATTCCTTAACTATAGTTATGTATAAGTGAGACTGAAATTACACCCATTTTGCTCAAGAGACTCACACAATAGACTCTCAGCAAAATGTTGTGACATTGCTTGCTTATGTTCTCACCATGGTATTGCACCAGGACATTACACTGAGTCATGATGACGCAAATGTCACAATGCTAGAGTTGTGCTTCGATTATGTTGTGGATCAGATGTCAAAGATGCTGCCCAGTTCTTCAAGCCCCACTACCATCACGACTGAGCTATCTAATTACAAGTTTTCTACATATGTCAGAATATAATGTTTACCAAAGACACCACTGCAGTTAACATACGCTAACGATTACATAAACCAAAATGGATTAATGCCACTTAACATTATATGTTTATCTAGATTTGTGTGTTTCCATGAGCCTCTTCTATTTCTCCAGTTTTAAAAAATGTTTTATAATCTTGTAGAAGAGAAAGAGCCATGACCTGCCCAATGTGTTCTTAATAATAAGTGGAACAAAAGCACTGTTTGTGCTAACATGCAGACCATGAAAGAGAAGTGTCCGTCTCCCTGTCACCTGAGACCCTTCAACTGCAGTTCTGTACTGATACTTTCAAAAGGATTAACCTCTGATCATTACAAGAGAGAATACCAAGTTTTGAATCCCCTGGAGATTTGATTTATCCAATCTGCAGCTGTAGATTACCAAATTCACTAACAGTATGCTACTGAAAGCATTAGGTATCATCCACATTCTCTTTTAATATCCAATAACGAACTTAATCACTATTTTCTGTTACAAATTTAGCTGTTATCAAATGTGATTATGCAAACATTATTTACAAATGGACCAAATGTGACAGAGAAGCTCTAGGAAATTTTTCTTCTCTTTCTAGAACATTTTCAGGGAACATTTTCGCGGCTCCAGGAGGGGGGAATGCTGGGGCCACAGCTGGGGGCAGGCATGGGACCGGCCCCACGCCCAGGACTCCACTCCTGGCCGCCGGCCCCATGCCCGCCCCCAGCTGTGGCCCCAGCATTCCCCCCCCTCCCGGAGCCGCGGTCCCCTCTCCCAGCCCTGGCTCCTGGGGTTGGGGGGGCATGAATGGGGTGTGAGGTAAAAAGTTTGGGGACCACTGCTTTACATAAAGAAAACAAATATTCAACTTTTCAAGAGATTGGTTGTTTTTAAATTGCACATGTTCAAGAATAGAAGTTTAAGTGTTCTGAATGCTTTGTACTCAGTTTGCAAAATCTTTATCCATAATGAAGAGTGCATTTCTTTTAAAAGAAAACAGTGTTAAGTGGCTGAGATATCAATGTTTGAACTGTAGCATTGCAAACGTGGAGTAACTACTTCCTAACATTTTGAATAGCCCTGATCTACACTGGAAAATGAAGTCAGCTTAACTACGTCGCTCGGGGGTGTGAAAAATCCAAACCTCTGAGTGGTATAGTTAAGCTGACCAGTGTAGACAGTGCTAGGTCAACAGAAGAATTTTTCTGTCCACTTAGCTACCATCTTTCAGGGAGGTGGATTACCTATGGTAATGGGAGAACCCCTCACATTGCCGTAGGTGGTGTCTACACTGAAGCCCTGCAGGAGTGAAGCTGTGCCACTGTGGCATTTCAAGTGTAAACAAACCTATACATATTTATATTAACACTGCAGCAATTCATTATATGGACAAAATACCAAATACCTATTCACTCTACAGAACTAAATTACACCAAAAGGAACTATAGTTCATTTTTTTTCTGTATAAAATCTATAAATACTTATTTATGTTATTACTCCAATCCGCATTTAGGGTCTAGTCCTTAAGTAGATAGACAGCTTCAGTTCTAAATGTTTAAAATTGTGAGAAATAAACTTTTTCTAGCAGTGACAATATGAGGCAGTATAAACTAATAAATGCAAAGAAATTCAAAGTTGAGACTCTGATGGAAGAGCAGAGGGATAATTTTTCTGTGTGTATATAACAACCTTCATATTTTTTAAACTATGATTGTTTAAAAGGTATAGAACGGTTTTTAATGCTATGTTTTGTGTGTTGGAGTGTGAGAATATTTAAAAAAATAAAACTGTAGCCTTTTTTTTTCCTGAATTTAGATTCCAATAAAATATATGCTTCTGTGTATAACCAAGTTACTTTGATCAGGCCTTAATTAGTATGAGGGGAAAAGACAAGTTATTTTAAATTAATATGATCATTGAGAGATTATTACAAAAGACATGATGATTTAACCCAGACGTGGGCAAACTACGGCCTGCGGGCCACATCCGGCCTGTGGGACCGTCCTGCCCGGCCCCTGAGCTCCCAGCCAGGGAGCCTAGTCCCCGGCCCCTCTCCTGCTGTCCCCTCTTCCCCGCAGCCACGCCGCCGCCTGCACTCTGGCCCACCGCTCCCGCTGGGCAGCGTGGGGAGCGCAGCTGGCTCTGGCCCGGTGTCGCAGCTGCGAGCTCCTGCTGCTGGTAAGGGGGTGGGGAGTAGGGGGGTTGGGTAAGGAAGCGGGGGTTCTGGGGGGCAGTCAGGGAGGAGGGGGGCGGTTGGATGGGGCGGAGGTTCTGGGGGGCCCGTCAGGCGATGGGAAACAGGGAGGGTTGGGAGTGGGAGTCCCGGGGGGCCTGTCATGGGGCGGGGATGTGGATAGGGGTCGGGAGGGCAGTCAGGGGACAGGGAGCAGGGGGTGGGATCCTGGGGTGCAGTTAGGGGCGGGGGGTCCCGGGAGGGGATGGTCAGGGGACAAGGAGCAGAGGACAGTTGGATGGGGGTGGGAGTCCCGGGAGGGCTGTCAAGAGGTGGGGGTGTGGATAGGGGTCGGGGCAGTCAGGGGACAGGGAGCAGGGGGGTTGGATAGGGACGAGGGTCCCGGGAGGGGGCAGTCAGGGAACAAGGAGTGGGGGGGTGGGATTGGAGGGGTTGAGGTTCTGAGGGGGGCAGTCAGTGGGGCGGGAAGTGGGAGGGGGCGGATAGGGGGCGGGGGGCCAGGCTGTTTGGGGAGGCACAGCTTTCCCTTCCCGGCCTTCCATACAGTTGCGTAACCCTGATGTGGCCCTCGGGCCAAAAAGTTTGCCCACCCCTGATTTAAACTGTTTTGTTCTCTAATACTTACCAAGTAGATTTGCTGTCCAAATTATTGTCACTGCAACTTGTTCGGAACATGCATACTGGCTGATTGTTATATTTTGCACATCTCCAATCACGTGTTTTCCCACTGAATTCAAATAAGGAGTGCAATCTAAAACATTGAGAAACAAATCACTTAAAACATAAAAATGGTCTTGTGCAGGACCAAATAATTCACAAACTGACACAGGACAAAATCTGGAAAGCCTTGTTCATGCTAGTAGTGCCAATAATGCTATTCATGTGAGTAAAGTGAGCAAGATTTAGTTTATTCCTTAACATTTTTAGAAAAATAATCAAACTTAAAAATAGGTACTTCAAATACCTCAATTATTGTATTGTTATATCAACTGCACATTAAGTCTACAATGGGGCTTTAGTGCCAGGATAATTAAAAACAATGCGGGCACTGTAATCCCTGTTTGGGTGAATGTACTACTAAACCGTTCCAGGAGATCAAACTTTAATTTATTAATTTACATAAAGCAGCCTGGTTTCATTTTCTTTTTTCATTATTGTTTTTATGTGCAATTATTAATATCAATCCCACTACTTCTCAGTTATCCAGCTACCAGGCCTACAGATAGCTTGCTCCCACCACCTCAGACAAAGAGAGACTGACAGACACACAGAAAACGGCTTACTTTCACAAAATGAGATTCAATAACACTGGTAATTAAACCACAAAATAAATCACACCTGACTGATTCCTTAACACACCAAATATTTTGGTCATCTGGTAATAATACCACATACAGTACAGGTGAACCGGATGGCTCCAGAGGGCAGGACATCTATAATGGAGGCTGCAGTTTCCAAAGGGAAGCAAAATTCTTTACTCCCCAGTACAGCAAGAGCACAAGAAAAGGGTTTGTTTTTTTAACTTTTTTTTCAAATCTTCTTCCGTGTCCCCTCTACATATTCTCCTAAAACATCGCACACAAACAGACTGCAAATCATGGATTCTAGACACCATTAACTACAACTACTTTCACCAGGCCTGTGATAACATCCTTGGACCTAGTCCATGTTGTCCAAACAGCTCAGCAAGTTGTACCACCATGGCACCAGGTACCACAGGAATATCAGTACAAAAGACAAACTTCTGAAGATCCCAACAGCCACTGTTCTCACTAGCTACCAAGACCTCAGTCCAGATACATAACACTGTCTGCTAACTTACCATAGTGCAGCTCATCTTCTGAAATAAAGACACAGATTGATTCCAATCCATAAAGCAGACTTGGCCATTGCAGCATTCACTCACTAAATCCATCTCCTCTCACCTCTGTTGTGAAGACCTTTAGTCTCCAATCTGTTCAACAACCACACAGCTCCAATACCCCATCTATCTGCCACTAGGGCCCACTGAGAACTCTAATGTCGATAAATCTCATTATTTTATTGTGAGTTTCACAATATTTGATGTTATTAAAGCCTCAGCTCCTAGAATCATATGATTATGTGAGATCTCAGTTTTCATTTAAAAAAAAAAGTTATAGTTACTGAGAAAAGCCTGAGAATGTGAACCATAAAGATTCAAAAATCAGAAGTCAAATAAAACTATTCCAAAGTTTATTTTTTAACCTCTCACGATTTTTAGGCCAATCTCATTAAATGTGTGTGTGTGTGTGTGTGTGTGTGTGTGTGTAATCATGATTTTTGAATGCTTGGATTTGGTAATACCTGCACTGTGTGGGGGTGGCATAGTACTATAATTCTCTACTTGCAAAATCTACTAAATTTACAAAAAAAAATGTTGGATTGATGTTCTAAGTGTATAGTGCCAAATTTTAATAATCAGTTATTCCAAATCTGATGCTAGGTACTAGACTGTACTATGCTTGCAAATGAATTTGACTGACATTATCAAGCCAATGCAAAAAAACAAGAATTTAAATCAAATACACTCCCTTGAAAACTACAAATGAAAAATTATTAATCACACAAACTGAATCTTTGAAATGGGCTTTTCACCATAAATGACAAGGGTGAGCTGTTTGGTTCCTTTAGGTAACTGTTGCACAATTCAGAAAAATATATTTTGTACTATATTAAGTTTTATGAAAATTGAGCAATTAGTCCTCAGTTATTGTAAGTGGAATTTGTTGCTAAAAGTCAACCGAGTGACAGCATTAATTTCCTCTTAGGAGAATAGAAATATCTCTTTCAATGGAAAGTTTGGAGTAACAGCTTCTTGCAAGGTCTGGATCCAATTAACAGCCTTGCCTAAGATTTTGGATCCTAGTTACTAAAATGCTATGTTGAAATAACAATTTGCCAAAATGCAATACACAAAATGTCTCAGGGTTGAATGTGAGTTCCTGATTTAAAATGTTTAAAAAGAACACAGCAGTGAAGAATTTGCAGGCTTTACAGGGAGGCATTTCTTCTGTTAAATCCAAGTTAAATACGAAACTGGATAAACAGTGTCTTAACCCATGGACAGGCTATGCAACAAAATAAATGCCTTTTAAATCAGAGCCAGGTATCCACATTTTTCTTTCTGTTGGCTCTTCTTTATCAGTATATGTTTCTGTATTATGTAAAATCTTCAGTCTTGGTAGAAGGGACCTCCTTGCACTACTGCCAAACTTAAATAACCCCCTTAGGCAGGGAGTTTGGAGCAGCATTTTAAATTAACATTTGTCATTGGTTAACCCCAGCTCCTGATGCAAGAATTAATGGTAAAAAACATGACAGTTATTAGTGTTTAAACAGGCTCCACTGTGTGAACCTACCAGTGGGTATCACTGCTCTGATTGCTATTTCCTGCTTTTCTTTATTCAGGTAAGAAATTATTACCCTCTTCTAGTGACCATGTATTCCATGTAGGATTTAATAGGCATAAATTATGCTGGCGTTCTTTAAATACTAATGTGAGGTTAGACATAGAACAGGGATTCACAATAAAGGATTGATATTTCAGAAATTATCATATAAACAGAGGGCTCATATGAAATTGTGACCAAGGATAAACTAAGATACATCAGAATGAAACAAAAGGATTTCCTTCAGTGTTTCCAGTAAGTATACTAGGTTTTAACACATAAGGACTTTACTCCAACTCCAGCAACCAGTCAGTGATGTAGTTGTAAAGGTGCACACACCAAATGTAGACAAGGAAAGCTGTTATTTGCACTGATGCAATTTATTTTAGCTCCACTGCTGCAAAATCGGGGCTTTCCTAGTCTACACATTAAGTTTACACTGGTGCAGCTATACTGGTGGCAGACCCCTGATTGCCAAAACAGGGTAAATTCCCAATGCAGATATGGCCCTCGTATACCCAACAGATATCTGAGTATGTGTTAGCATATCCTGAGCCAAGATATGCAAGTCAGATTATAGTTCATGAGAGAACAAACTAAAACTCAGATATTTAACATTAATCATTGGAAAGAAACCTATTTCTAGTATACTCCCTTTACATGAGAACAAATTAAATTTATTTTCTACTTAAAGGAACACAACTCCGTTTACCCTCAAAATTTAGATTTCAGAAAAACAAGCTTCTACAAAGCTAAAAACAAACACATTTTTTCTCATGAATTTAGAAGCTGGGAATGGGCGACGGGATGGATCACTTGATGATTACCTGATCTGTTCATTCCCTCTGGGGCACCTGGCTTTGGCCACTGTCGGAAGACAGGATACTGGGCTAGATGGACCTTTGGTCTGACCCAGTATGGCTGTTCTTATGTTCTTAAGTAAATGAAACACACAAAGGATAGAAACTAAACTAGATTTTTAAACTTTTTTGGTATTAAATAATCTACATTATTATTACTAGTATATGTAAGGAAAACCTTTTAAAACCATATAAACCTTACAGACAATTTCCTTTTAAAATCAACACTAGCTAATTTTAGAGTGTAAATATGTCTTCCTTTTAAAGAGACCAAAGGAAAAATTAAGCAATGTAAAACTTGGCATAATGGAATCCTGCTTTACATGGCATAAATTTTGGTAAGCGAGAGTGAAGTGACTGCCTATTTTTGGCAGCTGCTGCCTCCTGTATGGAGGTTTACTTTTGAATGACAGACATTGGATGAGCTCAGAATGCATAACAGACAATAGAAATGTGGGGAAGATTATTATTTAGTAAAAATATCTCACCAAAAGCATTTTTCAATCATCTTTGTTTACATAAACCTGCAGTTCACAAACTTACAAGAATTGTGAGAATTATTTTTTTTTAAAAGTCATGTTGCTATATAAGAGTAAGAGTTGGGATTTTTGTTTTTGAGAGAAGTTGAGATTTTTATCTGTTGTAGGTGATTAACTTACTGTCATATTTAAAGGTGATATTAAGCATTCCACCGTTCTTGCTGACTAGTGGCAGCACCTACAGAGAAACAACAGAAAAATATAGTGAATAAAAATGACTTTGCTTTGAGTTTACAGAAACATTTTAATTTTAGGTGTTTCAATTTGGCATCACACACAAAAAGAAAAGTCTCACATGGAAATCCATGGTGAGTTATATTGTCTTCAACCTGCAGGCAGGCAGGCAGGCAGGCAATGTGAATACAACCAATGCAAGAACAGATTGCAGCATTCCTGAAATTCTATCTTTTCTCCTGCCAGTAGCTTTCAAATACACACAGTCACAAAGAAACAAATTTCAACACCAAGGGAAAATCTGCAGTTTTAAGGAGGATGACCTGATCAGTATATCTGAATAATAAAAAAATATTACGTTTTTTTGTGTTGGAAGGTACTGGGTCCCCAAATCCATTATTCTGAACTGACTGGATCTGTACAGATATACTCCATCAGCCCAGGGATTGGAAAGTCAAAAAGTGACTCAAATTTATCTTTAGAGAGGAAATAAAGTGTGACTGAAAGCAGCATCTAATAAGGCTCAAAACCACTAAGCTACAAGCTGTCAAACAAACATACATGAGCAAGAAAATGCCAGTCTCTTCTGAGGCTGAGCCCTTTTCCTCAGACCTAATGACAAGGAAGCCTGAACAACTAAAAAGAAAAAAAATGTCATTCCTAAATATAAAGGGAAATACAGAAGAGCACCAGGGCATTGCACAGAAGAATGATCATGGCACCTTAGTTCTGTTTTCTTAGCAACTTCCAGGACAGAAATCAAAACCACAAAAGAGAAAAACCATCAAAACCACGAAAGAGAAATTCCCCATTGTGCTAATCAACTGAGGGTGAGTAGGTGCATGAAGGGCGTGATGGATTTTGTCCATCTGCTTGACCATCAGGCACATATGGCCAAGTTTTCAGCATGTTCGGAATTTGCCTGCAGATAAATCAGACTGCCTTTTAAAAATGTTTAACTCTATTCAGTGCTATGAAAGGTGTTGGAGTCATACCTACAGAGATCAAAGTGTAACCAAAGAACAGGTATAACAGGATACCAGGAGGCCTCGGGAGTAGCTCACTCCCCCCTCCCCGTGACCCTAGGGCTGGGAGGAGTTCTGTGCCCCTGATGATTATTGGGGGGGCCATGCCCTTGTTTGCCCCTCCTTGGGCACAACCCTGTGTCCACTGAAGGCAGGACAAGGAGCAAGCAGATTAATCTGCAGCAAGGAAGATTTAGGTTACATATTAGGAAAAACGTTCTAGCTATAAGGATAGTTAAGCACTGGAAAAGGTTACCCGGTGAGGATGTGGAATCTCAGTCATTGGGAGGTTTCTAATAACAGGTAAGATAAACACTTGGTTTAGGTATACTTGGTCCTGCCTCAGCACAAGGGGATCGACTCACTAGATGACCTCTAAAGGTCTCTTCCAGCCTACATTTCTGTGATTTTATGTTTAGCCTTAACATAGGTTTTTGCACCTGACATCAGAATTGTGTAGATTTTATACTTGTAAGTGCTTTATGGATTTAAGAGTGATTTATCATTTTCATTATCTGTTTATATGACAGTAACATCTTATTTGCTTATATTACAGTAACACCTCAATCAATATTGAGGGTCCATCATGCTATGCTCTGTACAAACACATATTAAGAGGCAGTCTTCACCAAGAAGAGCATACACTCTTATTAGACAAGAAAAACAGCACAGAAAGATCATTTAAATTCTTCGCTCATTATTGGTTGGTTGGCTAAAATCAACAAACAGTTAGCAAAGCTGCCAACTGGAGCAACTCCAGTTGGAACAGGTTTTGTATCCTAAAACTTTTCTACTAGAGGAACAAGTTGTAAATATACAGTAAAGTACATTAGATACCAATTTTTAAAATGCAAGAATCTATAGTTTCTCATTCTGTTTCAGAGTGTGTTATATTTCAACAGAAATCATGTTTACTTTTATGCTTGAGACACCTATAATTGTTCATAAAAATGTTTTAAGACTTAATAATTGCCTTTAGGCTATGTTACCAGTTAGCCATCTGTACCCCTAACACAGGAACTATTTCTTCAGCAAATTGCTGCTTTAATTATTGAGTTAACAATTGTACAGATTTACCTTCAAGTTCACTGCCTTTTTGCCTAGTACGTTGCACTTTGGCTTTATATATGGCAGCTAAAAAGCAGCTTTTACTTTCAAATATTAATGTTTTTTCCACAAGTAGTACAAATGATTGTTACATTTGTCTCTTAATATTTTAGAGTTGTATTACATTTTATGGGATAAATCTATCTGCATTCAAATATACATTTAAAGTATCCCCCAAAACTACTGAGGGAAGGATCAAAGAGATGAGGTCTGATCCTACTATTGCTAAAGACAACATGAGTTTTGCCACTGATTTCAATGAGAGCAGCCCCATGTGTTATCATATATGTCACAGGAGCTATTTAATCCAAGATTACAAAATTGAGTTGCAATATAATACATCGATGTTGTTCACATTATATGATTATCTCTGTGCAGGGGTAAATGACTGCAAAAGGTGCAAAGCAGTGGAGAAGCAGGCTCTATGGTATCTATAGGGAGTCTATATGGACACACACACCTATGTATACATATGTATTTATAAATTATATATACAATATATCATATATTCATGATCATGCACCTGCAGTAGTATGTTATCAGTGTCTTTAAGCACTTGGCTTGCATGCAACATTAAAGCAGCACTGTCAAACAGAACTAAAATTTGACTTATTTGCAGGGCCGGCTCCAGGGTTTTGGCAGCCTCAAGCAGCCAAACAAACAAAAAAAAAGCCGCGATCGCGATCTGCGGCAGCAATTCGGCGGGAGGTCCTTCGCTCTGAGCAGGAGTGAGGGACTGTCCGCCGAATTGCCGCCGAACAGCTGGATGTGCCGCCCCTCTCCGAAGTGGCCGCCCCAAGCACCTGCTTGGTAAACTGGTGCCTGGAGCCGGCCCTGCTTATTCGAATATGGTATAATCTGGTTCAGGGATAGGGAAAGATCTTACAGATTCTGAACAAACATTTAAGAAACTCTCCTTTGTATTGCAAAGGAGCAGGGCCGGCTCCAGGCACCAGCCCACCAAGCTTGTGCTTGGGGTGGCACCTGGAGGGGGGTGGCGCGGCGCTCCGGCGCCCGGGGAGAGCGGGGCCATGGCCGGGCTCGCCGCCCTCCCCCCGGCGGCCGGGGGGAGAGCGGAGCCCCCATCGGGGCTCGCCGCCCTCCCCTCAGGGCTACGGCCGCCCTCCCCCCGGAGGGGGGGGGGGGCGGCCGGCAGCTTTTTTGCCTGGGGCGGCAAAAAAGCCAGAGCCGGCCCTGCAAAGGAGCTAGTGGAACAAGGTTGATTTACAGTTATCTAAATAGGTATGGCCTACACAAAAAAAGTGCAGTTAATTACCTGACACTTTTCTCAGAGCTGTGCTAATATCACTGATGATACTGTGGAATGAACAAGGAAATATCTAAAATGAATTCAGTACAGTTTATTATTTTGTATTTGCATTTTTCAAAACTTGCCTGGAGGGTTTTTCTAAAGCTCACAGCTCTAATATTGATCTAATAATTGAGGAAAAATAAATCAATGTATTGTTTTCTATTTCTTGGTAAAATTTACCCACTCTCTCCTAAGGGGTTACACCACAATTGAACTCAGTCCTGTAACTCAATTATTAAAATCAGGTTTCTTGTTTGTTACAGGTGGCTTTACATCATGTGTGAATTTATTCCTGAAACATCTGTTGCTTTCATTCACTCTTCCCAGAAATTACCTCATTTTTTGACATTGTAGAAGGATTATCTAATAACAGTAGATGCACTGCTAACAATGCCTAAAGCAACAGGAGATGGCTAAGACCTGTAAGCATCATGTTTGAAATATCTAGACTCCTTAGACACACATAATCAAATCACACTGTGCATGATTCTTCAGCAGCTGACCAACTCTTACCATGCAATTGGCTGTGTGGCAGTCTTGTGGATGAGACCATTACAAGTAAAGTCCTATCTTTTCAGGGTCCTATTTAAGGCCCGATTATACATTTGGGGGGGGGGGGAGCAAGGATTTGCCCCTTCCCTCAGTTTTCTTGGCTAAAATGTTTCTTTTCCATCACTGTTGGGCATTTTGTTGTGAGTCAATTGGTTGTCCCAATCCAACTCTGAGATATAGAACAATCCACTTGAATGTTTTCAACCAGGAAGCATCAATGAACTGCTAAACTGTTCCTATATGGTTACAGAACTGCAGTAAAGTGGAACAATTTTCAGCTTGTGTGATTGGAGGATATCTGGATGCATATTATAAGACTGTCCTACATAAATGAGGAAAAGTTGAGGTGCCTGTAATCTTCTTTTGTTCCATTCTTTGTTTCTATGGGGAATTTGCCAATGCAATATCACGGTCTTCCTTTTAAACAAATAAAACTAAAACTAAAAAAAAAAAGCAATGGCTGTTGAAAATAGCAATTCCAGTCCTAATAACCATTGGGAAGCATTTCTTGGTCAATTTATTCTACTTTTTCTACAGCAAGTTACAGTGGATCAGTATATTTGATTTGGGAGAAATGAAGTAACAACTGCCCAAATTGAGCTTGAGCACTCCTGAATTTTGAGGGTGTTCAAATCTGGAAAAGAAAAGTCAATTTCTGCTTCCATGGCTCAAAAGTGGAAATCCTCCTACGTGCCTGGTACTGTATCTAAAGCTACCCAGTCTAGTAGAGCCTCCCCTCCCTTACTTTTCATTTTAAATTCTAGTGGGATCCACGTACCTCCCTTGCTAGGCTTCAGATAGAGAGGTGCAATGTCCATTTAGTCCACCCAATTCTTTCTTTGGGGGAGAGCCCAGGGCTGGGGCAGCAGGAGGTGTGGTTGGGGGCCAGAGCTGGGGTGGCAGGGGGTGCAGGAGTGGGGGGGGAAGAGCCCAGGGCTGGGGTGGCAGGAGATGCGGGGGGGGGGGGAAGAGCCCAGGGCTGGGGCAGCAGGGGAGTGCAGGTGGGGGCCAGAGCTGGGGTGGCAGGGGGTGTGAGCGGGGGAGAGTCCAGGGCTGGGGCAACACAGGGGTGAGGGAGGAGCCCAGGGCTGCGGTGGGGGGCAGCAAAAAACCTAGAGCTGGCTCTGTCCCTACCATTCACAGCAAGCTGCAGATTTCAGTTCCATACTCCTTCCCCCTCCCTTTCCTGTTACTAGCGGCCGAGGGAATGCTGGGAAATGTAGTTCTTTCCCTGCTCCAGGGCTGGCTCTATAGGCAGGGAGCTAACGAAGGAACTACAGCTCCCAGGGCCCCCTGTTGGTTCTCAGCTCCCATGCTGGATTCTTGCGCCCCTGCAAATATGCCGCCCCAAGCAACTGCTTGCTTTGCTGGTGCCTAGAGCCGGCCCTGGCTATCAGAATTGAGGATAAGATACGCTATTTAATAGGCTTTTAAAATCCTAACTCTCACGTATTCATATACTTGGCCTATTGATTTATATTCTCACTTACAGTTGTAATAAAACTCATTAGGCAGGTGGTAAACTGAGAATACATTATGCTCAACATATTCATTTTGCTATTAATTTGGCTTTCCACCTCCTCCTTTTACCTATTTCATCCACATTTTGCATTTGTCATAATCCTACCTTCTGAACTCTTTGGGTCAAGGTTTGTCTTTATTGTGTTCATATAACCCTTAGTACAATGTAGGGATGTAAATACCGTTTTAAAAGTTAACAGTTTAAATGATTTAAAATGTTTTGTTTAAACGGTTATAATATATGGAGATATACCTATCTCATAGAGCTGGAAGGTCATCGAGTCCAGCCCCCTGCCTTCACTAGCAGAAACAAGTACTGATTTTGCCCCAGATCCCCAAGTGGCCCCCTCAAGGACTGAATTTACAACCCTAGGTTTAGCAGGCCAATGCTCAAACCACTGAGCTATCCCTCCCTAACCGATTAAAGGGCCAGACGGCCGTTGTGGCTAGGGTTGCTCCGGCCGGCCAGGGTCGGCCGACCGGCCCAGAGGTTAACGGTTAACTGGTTTACATTTTGCATCCCTAGTACAAGGAAGCCCTGATCCCTGAATGTTCACTTTGGTTGCTGCTGTAATGATGACGATGATGATATCATCATCATAATATTGAACCAGAAGAAAGGATCAGGAAACACTCACTCTTTGCACACATTCACCTTAACTGCAGCTCCCCAGTTAAATGCAACAGCTCTGCTGTGTTTAACAAGAATGAGCAGCACAAAAAACCACACAATTATCTTGAAGTTATCATCAGAGTTTTATAGAACACTTCAAAATTTACCAGCAACATCAAATGAAATCCAGGAAACAAACAAAACAAAAAATATGCATGGAAAAACAAAGCCACAATTGGCACAACTCACAGGAATGAACAGAATATTTACTCACTGTGTATCCAAACAAAGCAACTTTCTTAAATATCCTTACCATTTTGAACAAACTAATGGCTCTAAAAATAAATAGTTTTTTAAAATATACGTACTAATAGCTCTTATACTCACAACTTTGCAACTTTCACTTAACAATTCAAATTGAACAGATGAAATATAAAATTCTCCATTTGAAAGAGAAACACCACCTTTCTATTAAACCTCTAATCTTAAAAAAAATCCCCTTGGTTTTCCCAAGCAGATCAGCACCATCATCCACCAAATGAACAAAATCATGAAAGAATGAACATACATTAAATGATCAAAATTTACATAACAGACCTTAATTTCATATAGAACCACTGATATTGCAGGCACATTTTTGTAATGTAAGCAGTAAACATTCCAGAGTTAGTGACAGATACTAAAACAAATAGGGGAAAAAATCTCAAAGTTGTGTGAAAAGAAATTTTCATATTCAACAGATGCTACACCATGGCTCCACACAATACTATATAGGTATGAGAGCTACTTAAACACATAAGCTTCAGAAGGTACAACTATGATACAGTTTTTAAAACCAGACAAGCAGGAAATAGTGAGTTGATACTTAAAGGAAAACTGCAGTGTAATATAAAAGATACTCTAATCACTACCTCCAATTAAAAAAGAATAAATCATCACTGTAAATCCAAACCAATAAAGATGAGGCACTGTCAAAAACAGATATAAAACAAGTGGTGCCAAAACAAGTTGATAAATTAAAGAGCAATAAGTCTTCAGAACAATATGACATCCATCCAAAAGTTCTAAAGGAATTTAAGAATGAAGCAACAGAGCTGCTAACTATCAGGGGGTAGCCGTGTTAGTCTGTATCCACAAAAACAACAAGGGAGTCCGGTGGCACCTTAAAGACTAACAGATTTATTTGGGCATAAGCTTTCGTGGGTAAAAAACCTCACTTCTTCAGAGCTGCTAACAAAACTATTCAATCTCACATTAAAATCACTTCCTATATCAGAGGATTGGAAGGTAGTAAAATTGTAGCTATCTTTGAAAAAAGTATCTGGGTGGTGCTGGGAATTACAGCCATCATGCCTTCTTTCAAATACCAGTAAAACTGGCTGAAATAACAGTTACAATTAGAATTATAAAACACTTAGTTGACCATGATGTGAAAGGGACAAACCAGCACAATTTCTCTACTCTATATTAATTCTTAGTGCATTTCAACAAAATAGCAACTAAAGGAGAACTTGGTTGTTATGATCTATATGAACTCTCCAAAAGTCTTTCAAAACTTTTTCATAAGAAGCTATTAAGGAAACTAAGTATTCATAGGGTGAGAGGTAAAGTACTGTCAGGGCTGAGAAACATGCTAAATCGAAACAGAAAACAAAGAGCAGGAATAAATGGTCAGGTTTCGACTTGGCAAAAGATCAATAGAAGGGCAACCCAAGGATATGTACTAAGACTGGTATTGTTAATTCAGTTACAAAGGATCTGGAAAAGGGCGGGTGTGACCTGAGAAGTGGCAACATTTCCAGATGACATAAAATTATCTAGGTTAGTGAAGACTGAGGAACTTCTGAGGGACCTAGCAAAGCTAGGTGAGCCTGCAGCACAAAATTGACAACTGTAAAGTAAAGCATATTGAAAGGTATGAAGTGAAATACTCATACACATTGTTGGGTTCTAACTTAACTGTAAGCACTTGGGGAAAAGGCTTGTGGACTGCTGTGAACTGCTCCGTGGAAACTTCTGCTCACTCAGTGTGCAGCAGCAGTCAAAAAAAGCAAACAATGTGCTGAAAATATTATAATGCAAGTCAATTTCTGCTAAATCTTTGTAAAGAAAGGATGACCAGAACTGAACACATATTACAAACAGATGGTACAACCTCACCTGGTGGTCACCCTTTCTTTACAAAGGTTTAGCAGAAACAGAAGATGTCCAGAGATAGGGTACAAAAACGTTTAGAGCAAAGGAAAGACTTCCATTAAAGTAGAGATTCAAAAGATTGAGACCGTTTAGATTAGAGAGGAGATATGACAGTTATAAAAAGTAGTGGATGGTTTAGAGCAGGTACCCAGATGCTCCTGTTTATTCTCATACTACAAGAACAAGAGGATATTCAAGGAAACTTGAAGTCAACAAATTTAAACTTAATTAAATAGCATACTTTTTCACACCCACATGTACTCAACCTCTGGAACTCTGCCACAAAATATCACTCAAAGTTTCAAAAAAGAGACTAGACCACTATACGGATAACAAGACTAGCCACATTTACATTAGATAGGATATTAACAAAACACAAAAGCTATAAGTCCTCATGATGCAGGGCGCAAGACAAGCACTAGCTGGCAGGAATTAGGAAGAAACTTCCCCCATAGTAGCTAATTGTCTATTAAAGAGTCTTGTCCCTTTTGGTGAAGCATCTGGTACTGGCCAATGTCAGAGATAGGTTGCTGAGCTAATCTGCTCCGGTAATTTCAATGTTCCAGTGTGTTCCAGAGCAGTAACTCCAAGGGAAATGAAACCCGGGGTCAGCCCAGCATAAATCCACTTCAAAGGACTGACTGGTTCCACATTTTTTGCATTTTATTTTTCCAGAGCTGGTGTTAAAACTTTGAATTCCAGGATTACATTACAATTTTATAAATACTTAAAAAAAATAAAAAAATAAAAAAACATGTTCCAGTACTCTAATTTGAAAATGCAAAGGTTAAAATCAGCTTCCCTCTCCTACCTCCCTTCCCTACCAACACTTTATTAGAAATGCCAACAAGCCCTATAAATGTGAATACCTCTTAGGCTCTGTCTACATTAAGAAAATTCTCACTGGTGTAATTACTTCAATGTAGTTACACAGGTGTGAATTTATAATGCTGACATGCTGAATCAGCCCAAATTAGGACCTATACCGAAACAGTTTACTACACCATGTTACCACTCTTTCACTGCTGCAGAACTTCAACATTAGAGGATTGCACTAGAGTGATTACACTAATGTAGTTATACCAGTGTGAATTTCCTTAATGTAATAGCATCTTACTGTGCTCAATCCTACAGAAGAGGCAGCTCTAGATAAGATCATGGAGGATAGGTCCATCAATGGCTATTAGCCAGGATGAGCAGGGATGGTGTCCCTAGCCTCTGTTTGCCAGGAGTTGGGAATGGGGCTAAATGGACCTTTGGTCTGACCCAGTATGGCCGTTCTTATGTTCTCTTACTGCTTTGATAGAACCCTCATCTAACAAACATACTTTCTGCTAACTACATATGGGGCTGCGTGAATCAGAGGGTTCGTAAAGGCTTAAAGAACTTTTCACGTCTAGATATAGATTTCAATTAGCCTAGGATAGCAGTGACCAAAATCTGTTCAGTGGCTCATGTGAAATGTGCGGTTCCCATACATAGGGCCCTATCAAATTCACGGTCCATTTTGGTCAATTTCATGGTATAGGATTTTAAAAATCATAAATTTCATGATTTCAGCTATTTCAATCTGAAATTTCCCAGGATTTTGATTGTAGGAGTCCTGACCCAAAAAGGAGTTGTGGGGGGGGTCACAAGATTATTGTAGGGGGGGTTACAGTACTGTTACCCTTACTTCTGCGCTGCTGCTGGCGATAGCACTGCCTTCAGAACTGGGCAGCTGGAGAGTGGCAGCTGCTGGCCAGGAGCCCAGCTCCGAAGGCAGCGCCGTCACCAGCAGCAGCGCAGAAGTAAGGGTGGCATAGTATGGTATTGCCACTCTTACTTCTGCGCTGCTGCTGGCGGGGTGCTGCCTTCAGAGCTGGGCACCCAGCCAACAGCAGCTGCTCTCCGGCCACCCAGTTCTGAAGGCAGTGCAAAAGTAAGGGTGACAATACCGTAACTCCCCTAAAATAACCTTGCAACTCCATTTTGGGTCAGGACCCCCAATTTGAGAAACGCTGGTCCCATGACCTCTGTATAGTATAGGGTAAAAGCACACAAAAGACCAGATTTCACAGTCTGTGATGCGTTTTTCATGGCTGTGAATTTGGTACACAGACAGTTTTAAGTGAACAAGTATCCACACCACAAAAGATGCCCTTGAAACAGACACTAACTGGCATCCTTGTTGAAGTTTTCATAGAGGGCAAGAACCAACTAGGGCAGAGACATGAAAATATTATTTTGCTCCTAAAAGTTGTCCCTGTAGTTTGGAGTTCAAGCACATTTGCAAGATGCAGAGGTTGAGGTCTGTAGCAAACCTGAATAAGAGGATTTTGGACTCCAGAGATATCAATTCAATGCCTTTCATAGCATTAAACTAACTTTTAAATGAGAACATGCACTATATACCCTAACCTATTCCTAGTCATCAATGAAAGCTTTGACACTGGTTTCAGTGCTTGTATTGAAATCCCATGGTATCTGTGAGTATGATGTTAATTAACACTGTCTAGTAAAGCACAAGGACATTTACAGAAGTATGGGCTTTCATTAAATGTTATCTTTGTTTTCACCTGTGTGCTCAGCCAAGTGGCCTGTTAGGTAGGCTGAGAGCTTATTACCAAGACTCTAACCTGCTATCTTTGATCCCTAGCCCCTTTAGGATTCCTTGACAAGGAGGCGGGGCTAACTCAGGAGAACAGGGGATTAAAAACCCAGCTCCTAAGCAAACAGAGGAGCTAGCAAACAGGAACAGCAAATAGGGGAGTTTTGCGAAGGAGTGTGAGAGGCAGATACACCTACCAAACAGTCTAAACTCAGACCAGTAACTGCCCCCCACCCTTCAAAAAACCCAAACAAACACACACAACCCTGCAAAAGTAAAAATAATCCAGGCAAAAGTCCAGCAGCAGAGTGGGGGCTATCCAGTTTATTGCTCTGAATGCAGCATCTATCATTACTTGCCTCGCAGGCAGGTGGCATATGTGTGCATTTGGTGCAAGCAACTCATGGCCGTCAGAGACCGGGCTCTTGAGACCAGAGTCACTGAACTGGAGGGGCTAAGGGAGACAAAGAGGTATTAGAGGAGACTTTCAGGGTCACAGTAGAGTGGTTCCACCCCTATACTGACAACCCCTGTGCTATTGAGGAGGATGAAAATCTTGGGGAAAGAGAACATCAAGCGGGAGTGCAGGGAAATGATCCCATAGTTGGGACCTGCCTTTCAGATGATGTCACAGTACCCTCTTGCACTGAGGATACCCCTGTAGGAGAGAGACCCTAGTTACTAGGAAGAGTAAGATAATAGTAATGGGAGATTTAATCATTAGAAATATGGATTGGGTTTATGATGACTGCGAGAACCACATGGCAAATTGCCTGCCATTTGCGAAGGTTGCAGATCTCTCGAGACATCTTGTGATAAATGAAGGGGGGGGGAGCTCCCTTTTATGGACACCCAGCCAGCTATAAAGTCCGTCTTGGTGGCTGTTCTCTGCTTGCTTTACCTATAAAGGGTTAACAAAATCCCCCAGGTAAAGGAAAAGGAGTGGGCACCTGACCAAAAGAGCCAATGGGAAGGCTAGAACTTTTTTAAATGGAGGAAAAAAACTTCCCCTTTGGGTCTGTTGTGTTCTCCGGGAAAGAGGGGAACAGGGAGAGTTATGCTACGAGAAGCTTTAAACCAGGTATGATCATAAATCATCAGATCATATCTAGAAATTTTGTAAGTGGGTTTTTTAAATCTAGCAAAAGCCTAAGTTCCAGATGTATTTTCTTTCTTTTTGTTTTTAATATAGTTTGCCTTTTTTAAGAACAGGATTGGATTTTTGGTGTCCTAAGAGGTTTGTGCATATGTTGTTTATTTAGCTGGTGGCAACAGCTGATTTCCTTTGTTTTTCTTTCTCAGCTCTTCCCTGTGGGACAGGGAGAGGAGGAGGAAGGCTTGAGGGTACCCCACAGGAAGGAATTCCCAAGTGTGCCTTTCTGGTTTCAAAGGTTTTTTTTGTCTTTGGGTGGTGGCAGCATCTACCCATCCAAGGTCAGAGAGAAACTGTAACCTTGGGAGTTTAATACAAGCCTGGAGTGGCCAGTATTAATTTTTAGAACCCTTATGGGCCCCCACATTCTGCACTGAAGTGCCAGAGTGGGGAATCAGCCTTGACACATCTAGACAGACTTATGTGCAGTGCTGGGGAGGAGCCGGTGATTGTGGTACACATAGGTACCAGTTACACAGGCAGAGGTGAAAGTAAGCCAGTACAGTACGGTACGGTGTACTGGCAAGAGCCAGTACACAGCCAACCATACCGGCCGGGGGCAGCTTCCCTGGGCCGGTGATTTAAGGGGCCTGGGGCTACAGCAGTGATTTAAAGGGCCAGGGGCTCCCAGCTGCCGCTACCCTGGCCCTTTAAATTGCTGCCAGAGCCCTGCTGCTGGAGCCCCGGGGTAGCAGCAGCAGTCGGAAGCCCCAGGGCAATTTAAGGGGCCCGGGGCTCTGCCGCAGTAGCGGCGGCCAGAGCCCCGGGCCCTTTAAATCTTGATTTAAAAGGCCTGGGGATTTAAAGCCTTGCCCCCTTCAGTTGAGGCCCCTCCCCTTCCGGTTAAGCCCCGCCCCCTGTTCAGGACTCCGGCATACCGATAAATCCTTTAAGTTACTTTCACCCTGGACATAGGGAAAGGTAGAAGAGAGATCCTGGAGGCCAAACTCAGGCTGCTAGGTAAGAGATTCAAGTCCAGAACCTTCATGGTAGCATTCTCTGAAAGGTTTCCAGTACCACATGCAGGGCCAGTTAGACAGGCAGAACTGCAGGGTCTCAATACGTGGATGAGACAATGGTATTGGGAGGAGGGATTTAGGTTTATTAGGAACTGGGGAACCTTTTGGGAAAGTAGGAGCCTGACACGGGAAGAGTGGGCTCCACCTAAATCAAAACGAAACTAGATTGCTTGCATATAAAATGTAAAAAAAGTCATAAAGGAGCTTTTAAACTAAGGGCTGGGGTGGGAGGAGCACACAGTTTGGACAGAGACATCCCTTGGGGAAGGATTTATTAAAGAGGATAATCTATATCCTAGTAAAAGAAGAGAGGATAGAAGTTGATAATGTACAGATAGGAACTGAAGAGAAACAGTCAACCAAAAAAGAGTCCCATTCGATTATATCATGTGAAGACAGACAGCTAAAATGTGACAAATTTTATAATAGCTGATATACAAATGCTAAAAGTCTAAATATTAAGATGGGTGAACTTGAGTGGCTGGTATTAAATGAGGATATTGATACAATAGGCATCACAGAAACTTGGTGGAATGATGGTCATCAATTGGGCACGGTAATACTAACTACAACATAGATAGGAATGACAGAGTTGGCCATGGTGGGGGAGTTAAATATAGTAAAAATCTTAAATGAAACAAGCTGTACAATAGACTCTAGCAATTCCATGCTTGAATAAAAGAAGATAGCAATAGGAATATACTACCAACCAAGATGACTGTGAAATGCTCAGGAAGATTAGAGAGGCTACAAAACCAAAAAAAAAAAACAATAATAATGGGGGATTTCAATTATCCCCATATTGACTGGGAACATGTCACCTCAAGACAGGATGCAGAGATAAAGTTTCTAGATACCTTTAATGACTGCTTCTTGGGGCAGCTAGTCCTGAAACCCTTGATGGGAGAGGCAATTCTTTAGTAATAGCAACCATAACATAATTAAATGTATCATCCTTTTAGGGAAGAATATACCAAAGAAACCCACCACAGTAGCATTTAACTACATAAAGCGGAACCACACAAAAATGAGGAAGCTAGTTAAACATAAATTAAAAGGATTAATCACAAGGGTGATGCTTGCATGGAAACTATTTAAAAACACCGTAATAGAGACTCAAACTAAATGCATATCCCAAATTAAAAAAACAAAGAAAAAAACAAAATAAAATAGAAGTAAGAGGATGAACAAAATCCCACCATGGCTAAACCACAAAGTAAAAGTTTTTTAGAAGCAAAAAGGCATCCTTTAAAAATTGGAAGTAAAATCCTACTAAGGAAACTAGAAAGGAGCTTAAACTTTAGCAAGTCAAGCATAAAAATATAATTAGGCAAGCCAAAAAAAGAATTTGAAGAGCAACTAGCAAAAGACAGAAAACTCAGAGCAAAAAAATTTTTTTTAGTACATGTGAAAGAGGAAGCCTGCCAAACAATCAGTGGTGCCACTGGACAATTGAGGTGCTAAAGGAGATCTCAAGGAAGACAAGGCCATTGTGGATAAGCTAAATGAATTCTTTGTACCAACCTTCACTGCACAGAATATTAGGGAGATTCCCACATTCTTTTTAGGTGACAAATCTGAGGAACTGTCCCAGACTGAGGTTTCAGCAGAGGTGGTTTTGGAACACACTGATAAATTAAACAGTAACACATCAACAAGACCAGATGGTGTTCATTTAAAAGTTCTCAAGGAACTCTAATACGAAATTGCAGAAATACTAACTGTGGTATGTTACCTATTGCTGAAATCAGCCTCTGTACCAGATGATTGGAAGGTAGCTAATGTAAAGCTGATGTAAAGCTAATGTAAAGCTGAGGCAATTCTAGCAATTACAGGACAGGAAGCCTAACTTCAGTGCCAGGCAAGTTGATTGAAACTATAGTAAAGAACAGAATTATCAGACATGTAGATGAACATGGTATGTTGAGGTAGAGTCAACACGGCTTTTGTAAACGGAAATCATGCCTCACCAATCTACCAGAATTCTCTGAAGGTGTCAACAAGCATGATATAGATATCCAGTTGATATAGTGCATTTGGCCTTTCAGAAAGCCTCTGACAAGGTCCCACACCAAAAGCTCTTAAGCAAACTAAACAGTCACGGGATAAGAAGGAAGTCCTTTCATTCATCAGTAACTGGTTAAAAAGATATAAAACAAAAGGTAGGAATAAATGGTCAGTTTTCATAATGAAAAGTGGTAAATTGTGGGGTCCCCCATGGATCTGTACTGGGATCTGTGCTGTTCAACAAATTCATAAATGATCTGGGAAAGATGGTAAACAGTGAAGAGGCAATGTTTGCAGATGATACTAAATAACTCACCATAGTTAAATCCAAAGCTAACTGCACAGAGGTACAAAGGGATCTCACAAAAAGGAGTGACTAAACCACAAAACGGCAGATGAAATGCAATGTTGATAAGTGTAAAGTAATGCACATTGGAAAAACTAATCCCAACTATATATATATAAATTGATGGGTTCTAAATTAGCTGAGACCTCTCAAGAAAGATCTTGGAGTCATTGTGGAATGTTCTCTGAAAACATCTGCTCAATGTGCTATGGCATTCAAAAGAGCAAATAGATCATTAGGAAAGGGATAGAAAATAAGACAGAACATATCATAATACCACTGAATAAATCCACTATGCCCACCTCGTGAATACTGTGTGAAGTTCTGGTCACCTCATCTCAAAAAAGATATATTAGAATTGGAAAAGGTATAGAGAGGGCAACAAAAATGATTAGA
This sequence comes from Chrysemys picta bellii, assembly GCF_011386835.1. Classification (NCBI taxonomy): domain Eukaryota; kingdom Metazoa; phylum Chordata; order Testudines; family Emydidae; genus Chrysemys; species Chrysemys picta. The sequence goes on along the minus strand of NC_088797.1, from coordinate 25,013,559 downwards.
GGTATACAACAGCTTCCATATGAAAAGAGATTAAAAAGACTTTGACTATTCAATTTAGAAAAGAGATGACTTGGGGGGAGGGTATGACAAAGATCTATAAAATCATGAACGGTGTGGAGAAAGTGAATAGGGAAGTACTATTTACTCCTTCACACAACTTAAGAACCAGGGGTCATTCAATCAAATTAATAGGCTGCAGATTTTAAAAAAGTATCTAGAAGTACTTCTTCAAGCAACGCACAGTCAACCTGAAGTACTCATGGCCAGGGAAGCTGTGAAGGCCAAACGTATAACAGAATTAAAAAAAGAATTAGATAAGTTCATGAAGGATAGGTCCATCAATAGCTATTAGCCAAGATGGTCAAGGACGAAACCCCATGCTCTGGGTGTCCATAAACATCTGTCTGTCAGAAGCTGGGACTGGATGACAGTGGATGGATCACTCGATAATTGCCCTCTTCTGTTCATTCCCCCTGAAGCATCTGACATTAGCCACTCTGGGAAGACAGGCTACTGGACTAGAGGGACCATTGGTCTGACCCAGTATGGACATTCTTATGATCTTATGTATCGCTAGACTGTAAAAGAGAACAGTATTTAACATTTTAAAGGGATTGTCAAAAACGTGTGGAAACATGCAGCATATCTCACCAAATCTTAATAGTCAAACACTGGTGCAGGGGAGGAAAAACTATGAATGCGTGAAGCAATCTTTTAAAGAGATGTAACTACAGTAGAACCGCAGAGTTACGAACACCAGAGTTATGAACTGACCAGTCACCACACACCTCATTTAGAACCAGAAATAGGCAATCAGGCAGCAGCAGAACCCATGCTGCCAAAAAAAAGGCAAATACAGTACAGTACTATGTTAAATGTAAACTACTAAAAAAATAAAGGGAAAGTTTAAAAAAAGATTTGACAAGGTAAGAAAACTATTTCTGCGCTTGTTTTATGCAAATTAAGATGGTTAAAAGCAGCATTTTTCTTCTGCATAACAAAGTTTCAAAGCAGTATTCAATCAAGGTTCAGTTGTAAACTTTTGAAAGAACAACCATAATGTTTTGTTCAGAGGTACGAACACTTCAGAGTTACAAACAACCTCCATTCCCAAGGTGTTCGTAACTCTGAGGTTCTACTGTGCTACTTAACAGACGGATCAAAGCAAGGCAGATCTTTTTAGTGTTGTCAGAAGCACAACTTGTAATCTCCTTTCCTAGATGGCTTTTTATTTGTTTAGCTTTGATTTAGTTTAGCTATAAACATACCAAGTTTCAGAAATAGGAAGAAGGCAAATTATCTTTTTGGTAGTCTTAACTTATACAATTTTTGTATTATGACTCATTCGCTGTTTCTCTAATGAAAGGGGTGGGCAAACTACGGCCTGCAGGCCGCATCCAGCCCATCAGACGTTTTAATCCTGCCCTGGAGCTCCTAGGGGGGCGGAGTCTGGGGCTTGCCCCGCCCTGCATGTGCCATGGCTCCACGCAGCTTCCAGAAGCAGTGGCATATCCCTCCTCCGGCTCCTATGCGTAGGGGCAGCCAGGGGGCTCTGCATGCTGCCCCCACCCTAAGCGCTGCCCCTGCAACTCCCATTGGCGGGAATTTTAGAATATTTTCTAAACATACTAAAATATACATAATGAGCATAAGTTAACATACTGCAGACACTAATTAAAACAATAGCTACTAAAACCAAGTATGATCATAGGCCAAATCCAACTGATCCTATAGGTGAACAGTGAGTGGGACTAACTGCATGGGTAAGATAAGCAGAATTTGGCCTCAAGTGTATAAAAGACACTTAAATTGTTAAACAAGAAAAATATAATTTTTAAAGCCACACATTTTATAAATTAAAAGGCATAAACTGATCACAGCAAATTTAGGCCCCAGTCCTCCAAACACTTATACACATGAGTTCAATAAAATACTTTACCAGGAAACAGTCCCTTGTATTTCAGCCACTAAGCACTTGTGCTATTTAATTAGCTTACAATTAAGAAGACTTGTTCAGAGTATCTTACTTAAACTATAAATACTAATGTTATGACCTCAGGGTTATATGTTCTTAGTTAATTAACCACTAACATTTGTTGAACTTATGTGCAGCTTTTAATTTGTTCTGACCTTTGCTAAAAAGTAAGTCTCCATTCCCTGGAGCTTTTTCTATAAAATTCCTTTGGTCTGCACACTGCTATGAACAATGACTGAGAAACAACATATAACGAAAGGTAATGGTCAAAACATCTTTTAAAAAGAAATACAACCTAAAGAACTTTAAATGGATTCTAGGATAACCAAAATTGAAACTTTAACACAGAAAATAACAAATAATTATATACTTGATAAAAGGTAATTTTTTATTCCTAGTGACAACACAGCGCTCACGTTATGTGGTTAGGAAGTGCAGAATTTTGCAGAAAATCTGATAAAGACCATATCGGCAACTTGAAACATGCAGGTCACAGGGCTTTCATCACAAAGATTCAGTTGTCAGATCTATCCCTCAAATTGCAAAACTTCAAGAGCCACTGAAAAGAATACTCACATATACCTCTTCGTAGAATCTTAAGAAATTCAACAGACTCCAAATCACAGGCTACTAGGATTATGGTTTTGAAACACCTTAAATCAGAATAACTATGAGTCTCAAATCTCAGGGTTCTAAGTGTCTTCTGCAGAGTGACCTCAACTCAGCTCACTGAGAGTTGAGTATGCTCAACCTCTTGCAGGATGGTGCCCTAGGACATTTCAGTTGATTCAAATGTCCATCTTTCAATATGAAGAATATGGCTTTGGTTGAGAGGGACAGATTTACAACATACAATTTGTCCCAATAGTTGTACTTCGCAATAGCTCCACTTATGAAGTTTCAATGGTGAAAACTTATTTATGCAAAACATTTGTGGAAGTCACTGCAAAGCTTGGATTTAATTTTAAGAGACAGAGCTAACAATAAAATCTTCAGCTCCAATCCTGCTCCCAATGAAGTTAATGGTTAAAGGAACATAAAAACTATTTATTGTTTGTTGTTGCTATTCTCCACTGTTGTCAGCACCCTTTTAGGAGCCTGTAAAGAAAAAAGTCCTTTTTATGATAATTGTGTCCTTTTTCATTGGGCACATATGGTGTTCTATGTTTTCAGTGGAAATGAAAGTAACATATCTACTTCTCTTTTATTTGATACTTCCTACCAGCATCAGAAATTACATTAGTGTTGTCAGAACAGTTCTGCAAATCATGGTAATCGACTTATACTCCCTCCGCTAAGGGGCCCTTCTTCCTGTGTCACCAAGACATTTAAACTCGCAGCAACCAATTCTGATCTCTCTAGTACTAGCTGAGCACTGCATAATTTGACTGAGATCATCCAAGTTACTCCTAATTTTTAATTATGTGAGATCAGAGGCAGGCCCCCAATCTTTACAAGTGATTCTACTGCAATATATTGGTACTGCAGAACCAATGGCCACTCAGCAGAGAGAGTCCACATTAAAGAACATGCAGCCAAATCTTGTTTGCCTCACTCACATGATTAAATATAATAGAGCTATGTTGGCAGCAATTTTGTCAGCTAAATAAAGATGTATTTACTGAGTTTTAAGCATTTAGAAATTTACTTATAGAAATAATGCTGAAATGTACGTCAATATTCAGCTTTTGTTCAATAAAGGCAAAACAACAGTGTGAATTAGCCCTCTCAGCCAATGACTTTAACATCAGTACTAGGGAACCAGAGATCTTTGTTTGAACTAATTACAGATATCTGGTAATGGAGATAGGAAATTGCTATCCCCCTTCCCCAAGCATTGACTTGTGCACCAGACCAAAACAATAATGATGATTCATCTTTCACATGTTGTTAATCAATACACATATGTTCCTAATTTCATGCTCCCGCAAGGCAAGCTGAAGGGACAATTGTTTCTGAACTCTAACATCAAGATGAATAATCAGTGTTTATCAAACACATTAGTTAGTAAACTAAAGTTTTATATCTGACAGCTGCTCTTTTCATTTTTAAACTCTATCACTATTTTCTACTAAGTTGAACTATTTTCTATATTTAAAGTTATCACCAATTTCAACAAAAAGGTTAAATACCAGGTATTTTCTATATGCTTCCTTTTGGAGTGCTTCTACCAGAATATATAACTAGCATCTGTACAAGCTGTAAAAATTGGGATTTAATGACAGAATTAAACTTAAAAACCTGAATGGCTGATTTTTTTTTCTTTTTCTGGTAAGTTTTATATTTTGTTAAACAAATTATTCCAAAATTTAACTTCATGAAAATTTATTTTTAGTAACCCACAACCTGGCCGAGCAGTAGGGAGAGAAGCAGTTGAGGAAAAGGCGGCTAGGATCCAGTCGACTGACTGGGATGTTGCTCTCGGGCCCACCCTCAAAATGATTGTTTCTGGTCCCTTGGGTATTTAGCAGCCCCAGGCTGGGCTGGCGAGTGAGAGGAAGAAGGGTGACAACAACTAAAACTAGCATCCCTTCTCCTTGTAGGTCCCTGACGAGGCTGCCTGGGTCTTGGCGGTGGCCAGAAGAGCTTTCTGGTGGATTGCGGCGTGTGCATGCCCAACAAGCGAAAGGTAGCTCTAGTGTCCTTCAACCTGTGCAGCCTGACATCCGTTTGATCCGAGAACAGACCAACTCCATCAAAGGGAAGGTCCTGGATTGAGGCCTGCATCTCCTGGGAGAGGCCCACCATCTGGAGCAAGGAGCTGTGTCGCATGACCATCACCGATGCGACCACCCTTGCCACCAAGTCCACCGTGTCCCATGCCATCTGCAGGGAACATCTGGCCACCGCAGTACCCTGCTTCACAAGAGTGCCAAACTCCTGGGCCAAACCCTGAGGGAGGGTTTCCTGGAACTTTTTGAGACCGTCCCAGAGATTAAAATTGTACCGTCCCAGCAGGGCCTGATGGTTCACCACCCGAAATTGCAGGCTGGCAGTTGAATAATTTTTTCTCCCAAATAAATTGAGTTTCTTAGCCTCTTTCTTTTTTTGGGAGTTGAGGCGGTGGAGACCTGCTTGCCTTTTTTGTTGGCCACAGATATAACCAGCCAGCCCGGGGGGTGGGTGGATATAAAGGTATTCAGTACCTTTGGCTGGCTCAAAATATTTTTTCTTGGCTCGTTTTGAGGTGGGCAGGATGGAAGTGGGGGTATGCCACAAGGCTGTGCTATCTTGAGGAATCCCTCATGTATAAGCAGGTTGACCCGGGCGGGAGAAGAGGCCGAGAGGACGTTGAAGAGGGTATCCTCCTGCTCCGCCATCTCCTGTACCTCGAGCCCCAAGTTCTCGGCCACGCGCCGGAGAAGGGCTTGATGTTCCCTAAAGTCATCCGGCGGGCTAGCTCTGGAAGGTCCCGCGACCGCCTCATCGGGGATGACGAGGAAGACTGGACTGCCAGTGTGTGTGCTGGGGTCTTGACCACTGTCGGAAAAAAAGGCTTTGAGGTGGGCACAGGTTCCTCTGCCCCAACCTCGGAACAGGCTTCTAGTACCAGGTCCGGTGAGGCAGCCGCCTGATGCTCCGCCTCGGCCACCAAAGAGTGATGTGAAGGAGATCACTGGCCATGTTGCCATTGTGGTGCTGCAGACGAGGGAGCGGGCTCCGGTGCTCAATCACACCGATGAGACTTTGGCAATAGGCTGAACTGGCCTTCCGTCCTGGAGGAACTTGTCGATGCCTGCATTTTTTTACTGGTTGCGGCTACTGGTGACCGTTGCCCAGGCGTAACTGCCCGGTAACTGTAGTGTGGAGAGCAGTGCTGGGGAGATTGGTACCGGGACGGGGAACATTCCCACTGCGCTGGTGATTGGGACCGACAGCTAGAGGAGAGAGTGAGAAAGTCCGGAACTGCCCGAGAGTAGCGCCAAGGGGATCTTGAAGTCCGCCTGGGCAACCGAAGATGTGATTGGGATTTGCCCTGGGATTCCCGATGCAGCAGAGATCGACATTTTCTGTCCAGTGACCGGCATTGTTCCCCTGTCTCCTAAGGCAGAGGTTCTCAAACTATGGTCTGTGGATAGTTCCCTCTAAGGTGCACACCTGGGCAGCCGCACAAGAGAGAATGAAGGGCCACCCACATAATTAGTGGAACCGCGCAAGTGTGGCTCCACTAATTAGGTGCCTGGACCCTGGAGAAGACGCGCATGTAAGGTGAGGTGGTGGTCTTGGGGGGAATAAGGGGTAGGTGGGAGGGGACAGTGGGATGAGAAAAAGGGGAGGAGGGAATTTGGGATGTGCAGGGCTGCGGTGGCCAGAGAAAGAGGCGACTTTCTGCAGCTGCTGGGGAAAGACAGCCCTCCTTCCCAGCCTCAGCTCTGTGGCTGCTGTGGCGGGAGAGAGACCCCCCCCCCTTCCCAGCCCCAGCTCAGGGGCTGCCGCGGTGGGGAGAGAGAGGGCACATCTATCGCAATAGAAAGGTAAGACTACTGATATTAAAATAGGAGTTGTGTGCCTTTATTTGTAGAACAAAAAAACGTTAATTATTATTAAGGTTTTTTTTATATAGTGCTTTTATCCAAAGTGCTTTACACTTTGTAGCTAATGGTGCAAACAACATTTGGAAAGATCATTAAGTGGTCCACCGAGGCCCTCAGCAATTTTCAAGGGGCCCACGAAAAAAAAGATTGAGAACCACTGCCTTAAGGGGTCTTAACAGTGGGCTTGCCCTCTTGGGAAGCCATAGCCAGGTCCTGAAGCATGAGGGTCTTCATCGGAGCATGTGGAGACCTGTGCTCTCTCTGCGCCGGGGGAGCCTGGGATGATGAAGGTGCAGGCAGGAGTGTGGCTCCCATACCGCTCCCAGGAATCGGTGGTGGACACTTAAGGGGGCTGGGCTCCACAGTAGCCTGGCAGGCAGGCCTGGGTCCCTTGATACATGACCCGTGGGCCTTCTTGCTCGGTGCGCTTCTTGGCCTTCTTCTTAGGCAATGGCTAACGGTGCCAGGAGGAGCCAGGTGCTGGCGGTGCGCTGTGCACGGAGGCCAAGGCACTCGGTGCAACCTGTCTGGACAGCTCAGAAGCCGGGAGGAAGGCAGACTCCACCAGAAGAGCCCTGAGACAGGTATCCCATTTCTTTTGGGTAGGGGGGCCGAAAGTTTTTGCAGATCTGATACTGCTCCTTAACGTGAGACTTCCCCAAGCACTTAAGGCAGCTGCCGTGGGGGTCACTCACAGGCATTGCCCTGCTGCAATCAGAGTAGGGCTTAAACCCAGAAAACCGGGGCATGCCCTGCCTGGGGGCAAAGTCCAGCTGGGACCCTAACTACTAACTGGTTTCAGAGTAGCAGCCGTGTTAGTCTGTATCCGCAAAAAGAACAGGAGTACTTGTGGCACCTTAGAGACTAACAAATTTATTAGAGCATAAGCTTTCGTGGACTACAGCCCACTTGTGGACTATGCATCCGAAGAAGTGGGCTGTAGTCCACGAAAGCTTATGCTCTAATAAATTTGTTAGTCTCTAAGGTGCCACAAGTACTCCTGTTCTTTTTGTAACTACTAACTAACATTTAACAACTACTTAACACTATCAACTGCGAACTATGTACAATGGCCTTAAGGCATGAAGTTCAGAATGGTAGAAACCCGCTAGCTCTTGCTAAGCAAGAAAGGCGCTCCAACTGACCACTGCGGGCGGTAGGAAGGAACAGAGAGGGCATAGGGCCGTCGGTATGAGCACGGCACTCCAGAGGGTGGCACAGCCGGCCGTATGGGTACCGCTAAGGCAAAAATCTCCGACGGCTGCTCACGTGGGCGCGTGCACACCTAGAATGGAATCGGCATGAGCAAGCACTCGAAGAAGAAATGGAGGTTGTTTGTGTCTTGGAAATGTTCGTAACTCTGAACAAAACATTATGGTTGTTCTTTCAAAAGTTTGCAACTGAACATTAACTGAATACAGCTTTGAAACTTTACTATGCAGAAGAAAAATGCTGCTTTTAATCATCATTTAAATGAAAGAAGCACAGAAACAGTTTCCTTACCTTGTCAAACTTTTTTTTTTTTTTTTTTGGTCTCTACCGCTGCCTGTTTGCGTACTTCTGGTTCCAAATGAGGTGTGTGGTTTACTTGTCAGTTCATAACTCTGGTGTCCATAACTCTGAGGTTCTACTGTAGTAGTTACCACAGTTTGGACATTCTGAAGAAATTATTACTATTACTTTTGAATTGAATTATTGAATTGAATTATTTTGAATTGAATATCTACACTGATCCATAAAAGTAAGCTTTGTACTGTATAGAAACAAAATAGAAACCCTGAATTGAAGAACCTGCAACTGAAACAAGACAAACTGAGGAGATGATAGCAACAGAAAGGAAAGGATGAACATATTGACAAATAAAATGTGAAACAAGTATGGAATGAAAAAGTGTACTAGAGTTTAAACTATAAAAATAAGATAAAGGGGGAGAAATAGATAGCACTACAGCAGAAATCACTAGAGTATTATTCAACAGAGAGTCCTGTGGCACCTTTAAGACTAACAGATGTATTGGAGCATAAGCTTTCATGGGTGTATAACCCCACAAAAGCTTTTGCTCCAATACATCTGTTAGTCTTAAAGGTGCCACAGGACTCTCTGTTGCTTTTTACAGATCCAGACTAACACGGCTACCCCTCTGATACTAGAGTATTATTATTATTTGTATTATAGTAAAACCTAGGGGACCCACTCAAAGATCAGGGCCCCACTGTCTTGGGTGTATAATAAAAGACAGTCCCTCCCAAAGAACAGTTTACATCCCTAAATGAGGACAAGATGCAAGGAAATGTCAGGATCAAAACAAAATTAACCAAAAGCTTTAAAGACTACACAGAAAGATGCCTGGTGAACTATACAGTAACTCCTCACTTAACGTTGTAGTTATGTTCCTGAAAAATGCAACTTTAAGTGAAACGATGTTAAACGAATCCAATTTTCCCATAAGATTTAATGTAAATGCATGGGGTTAGGTTCCAAGGAAATTTTGGGGGGGCAGACAAAAGGCATTAAATACTGTACAGTACTGTACTGTACTGTGATTTGGAAGTGCCCCTGGCTTACCCCACACAGGCACAGCCCGCTGCAGGCAAGGACGCTAGGAAGCACCTTTGCAGCAGCAACGGCAGCTTCCCCGGAGAAGCACAGGTGCCGACTTTGCCGGGGGATGCTCCAGGCCCACCTCTTCCCACCCCCACTCCACCTCCTCTCCAGAGCAGCCGCATCCCCGCTCTTCCCCTTCCCTCCCAGAAAGTCCTAAGACCCGCCAAACAGCTGTTTGGCAGTGAGGGAAGCGCTGGGAGGGAGGGGAAGGAGGTGGAGAAGAGGAACTTGTGCAATACTCCCTTGTAAAGTCGCTGCTCTTCCACAGAATTTTACAAGCAGTGGACAGAGCAGGCAGCCAAATGACATTATAAGGGAGCATTGCACAACTTTAAACAAGCATGTTCCCTAATTGAGCAGCAACGTAACTTTGAAACAACATTAAGCAGGGGGACATTAAGTGAGGAGTTACTGTACTTACTTTAAATACAAAGTAGTATGGCTCAGAAACCTGTTCTGCTAAGGCAGGTTATATCCTTTTACTTTTTTTTAAAACATTATTTATTTATTTACTTATTTTTTAAAAGCAGTGTCTGCTTCAAGGTGGATTTTACATATTTATGCATTGTGAAAACACACGCTTTCATGTGGGAGTTTTCTATGAAAACTAATTGGACTCCATGAATAAATCTATCAAGCAACTCCTCATGAAGAAGTGCTTTCAAAATTCAGTATTATTAAAACCTCAAAGATTCAGTGCCAAATTCAGCCTTGTGTTAAACAGATAAAATTCTACTGAAGTCAGTGTCCTTTTGACCACTTACATCTGGCCTATATTTGGCCCTTATTCTTTTCTGCTATTGTTTTCACATCTTTTTCAACAATGCCTCGCATTGTCAAATCTAGCTCTCTGCCTCCCCGTTTTCAGGAAGACACCAGCTCCCCAAATCTACCTTAAGAATCCAGCATCCTGGAATCCTTAGCTCCCATAGCCTGGGATTTGCAAACATTCTTCTTATCAGGCAGAAGCACAGATAGGGCTTTACAACTAGTGCCTGTAACTTTAAGCTCTCCAACCCACTGCTGCTGGGTCGCTTTTTGCCCCCTCGCCTCCAATCCCTTTCCTGGAGAAAGATTATAGCCAGGCATTTAATCTGAAATCAATAAATCAAACAAGAGAACCTCTCTAAGATTGTGTGTGTGTGTGTGTGTGTGTGTGTGTGTGTGTGTGTGTGTGTGTGTGTGTGTAAGATGTCTAAGACAAGCACTTGTAGGAAACAGGAGTTTAAGATAAACACTTGCTAGACTTGGATGAAGTCTGATGCCTAATCTCAGAAACATACATATTAAAAGACTTTACCAATAATGCCTGGAATCATACCATCTCTGCCAACTTCCCTGATATTACCCCTAATGATCCCTTTCTCTTACTCTGTCATTTTTCTCTCTCACTACACTCTGCCTTTTGGTACATCATCTGTAGGATAGTTTCCCATGTAGTACTATCCTGTTTGGTTCTCTCTGGTTACTAGGGAAAACTCAGCATTCAGTGTCAAATATTAACACATTGCTCTTACACAATTGTCCCTTTCAGCTACTGCACTGGATTGTCTGGACATCAATTAGGCTCTTCCTATGAGCTGGAAGAACCTTTGTTTTCATGTTAACAGAGTTAATGTTTTGACTTCCTGATCACAGTACAACCTTCAGGGAGTAATATGCCTTGTGACCTGGTCTGGTCACAATACACTTCCCTTTGTTTCAGGTTTTCAAATATGAACAATTTTAAGTGTTTCTCTCAGTATCTCGGGTCTGGCCACACCAGAGCTTTTTCCTTAAGTTACTCTAGGATAAAGAACAAATGTTTATGTGCTGGAACAATGTTTGTGGTGTGTCCACGTTAGCCTTTACAAATACTGGAAATTATTTAACTCAAAGTGAAACACTCAAGTGTAGACAAGCCCCAAAAGATGACATAATTGTCCTGAAGCCTCACATTCTATCTAACAATAATCTGGAAAATGCTATTTTATTGAGGATTCTGGTAAATATTCCATCCCCCTAAAACAGTCTTCTGTAAGAACATTTCATATGTATTTCCCTAACCCAAGATTCAGGAAGATAATCTCTTATCCAGTGCTCTTTTGCATACATTTAAAATTGAGGTCCTGGCCATTTGTGATCATTAAAGATCTCACAGCACTTTTCACACGAGTAGGGTGTTATCTTTGATGTTATGGTCGACTTCCCACTTGGGTAATTACATTCCAGCTGCCTAAATTCTCCTGCCATTTCAACTGGTTACGGTATTCTTCAGCTGCTCCTATTATGTAATGCTTTGTTAAACCACTGCTGAGTTTCACCCCAAACATAGCTGTATTTTAGTGGAGGATAAAGTAGTCTTGATATAGATAGGTACAGATATAAAATTATTTGCCAGTTAAGCTTCTGAGGTATTTTATGATCCTTTGGAATGAAAGATATATAAAAATTAACTACTCCTATAAAATTATGCAAAGTATGACAGAAGATAGTCTTTTAGTAGGCCTCACCACTCATTATTTTAATCTCTTTAAAAAATACAATATGTACTGTCAGTTTACAGTATATCAGTGAAACAAATGGAAGGTAAAAAATCATTGCAAACCACAGTACTTGCACTGTGCATCTTCAGAATACAATATATCTTTTATGTAGCTGTTCGCAGGATGTGTTCCAACTGGTTTACCTTAAGGAAGAGACAGTTCTTAAAGCCACAATTTACCAATAGGAGAGAGTTTAATCTATACAGTTTGCCTTCTATTATGAAAATCTTAAATCTCTTCAGTCAAGCCCAGGAATTCAATGCAGCCAGGCATGGCAAAAGGAGGATCCCCGTTCTTATTTCTTTCAATCATTTGCAAGTTCTTTAAAGTCTGACCTGCCCCGTTTAATTGTTTCAAGTGTTCTGTGTGGATAAGCATAATCATGGAAAAATGTATTATTTTTAACTGCATTTCACCTAAAAAAAAAAAAGTAGACAACAGCAAACAGTTCAGATTCTCACTAATGTTGCCTAAGTGCTGTAATCTAAGGATTCTTGGACAGAAACCAAAATTCTGCACTTAAACTATAAAAAACAAATAAAGAGAATTCATTCCTAAGATTTCCCAAGATAAAAGCATTTAATGCATCTTGTTTTGACTCTACTGCACCAATTATACTTCACAAAATGGGCAGCAACCTGTTATTCCAAGCAAGTCAAACAAAGGTAGTACTTATTGTCACTGTAAGATGCTATTCAGGATCTAAATCAATATCAGTATCTCTGCTGACGGTCCATTAAAGTATAAATGTAGACAGCCACAGGCATAAGAAGCAGGGTCTCCACCCACCACTGATTTTAGGAGAAATTTGGGAACTAGTCAACAGGTGGTTTCAATAGATGCCCTGGAACTGTGGGAGAACTATGCTCATTTCTAAAATCATACAGCTTCAGTCATTCATTTCGCTAATACGTCTACCATGTTAAGAGGCAGGATAGCTTCCAGAATACAGAATGTGTAGTGGAAAGAAAGCATAGGGGGTTCACAACCTTCTAAGATTATGGGGAAAGCATGGACGATCTGGGGATTTTCATGGATCTATGCACACAAATCCATCTTGATATGTCTACTAAATTCCAGACACAGCTACATTGCAAATACAAAAATGACGTGGAACCACAGGCCAAACCTCTGCCTCACAGTGAGCCATAAAGGTCAACAAGTTCAGTGGGAGAAGAGCAGAGCATGATTTCCAGAATCAACATCCCTTCATTGAAAATGCCTCCTGTGCACCGAGGAGGCAGTATATAAACTGCCCCTCCAGCTAGAGCCCTCTCTCATGTCCAATAAAGGGAGGCAGCCAAGCTAATTGCTGGTACCTCCTCATGGCAGGTGTCCAGTGCAGGTACTTGTTCCACAGCGGGTCCCGTTACCTAGAAAACCAGAATTAGAAATGGACTTAACGGCAAGGTATCTTCTAAGGACACTGGGAAAGGGGGAACTGGGGCTCCAAATGGCTGGTACAGTGAGGAGACAACACTCTTTCCCCAGCTCCTTAACCTTCATAAGAGGGAGGGCAGTATAGTCCCAGCAGAGGCTGGAACCAGGTATGGAGAGGTGGGGACCTTTGTGGGTCAACCTTAAACTTCAACTGGAGACCAACTGCAAGGCTGTGCAGAGTACAGAGTACAAGTGTAATAGGCTCCCTACATAAACGCTGCTTAATAAGCAAGTAAACACAGCCTGCACCAGCTGAAATTCCTGAGCCGTCTCAAGTTGACAAAGCATGGATAACTGTGGAGCACTCCATAGACAAAAGAAATGTTCGTTATTTCCTGTCCATCCACAGCTATCTGGGGTCTCCAGGATGGCAACTAGGAATTCACAAAGACTCCAATGCTGTGGATTGTCTTAATAACTGAAGGACAGAGGCAGTGAGTGAAGTGAGCTTTTTCGATGTGGAGAGTGTTTTAAAGCACTTCCTTCTCACCCCACCCTCCCGGCATAACCTACATCTTGTCTGGGTTCAATGTCAGCCAAATACCTTCATTCGGTGCTTATGGCTTCCAGACACTGGGGTGGCCAGGAGATGGTGATGCTAGTGTTTGACGTTAACAAAATGAAGAGCTGGGCATCATTTACATATTGCTGCCACTTGAGCCTATGCAGTTGTAGCCCAAGGTCCAGTGTGCTTCAACAGCAGCTGTGGGAACTACAAATAGTGGACTACAAACTGAGGCATGTTAGGAGAACTTCCTGGTTTCTGCCAGACAGGGCCGGCTCCAGGCACCAGCGAACCAAGCAGGTGCTTGGGGCGGCCAATGGAAAGGGGGGCGGCACGTCCGGGTCTTCAGCGGCAATTTGGCGACGGGTCCCTCAGTCCCTCTCCTCCTCATTGAGTTGCCGCCGAAGTGCCGCCAAAAAGGAAGAGAAGGAGCGAATGAGCTGCCGCTGAAGTGCCGCTGATCGGCTTTTTTTTTTTTCACTTCGCGGCTTGGGGCGGCGAAAAAGCTGGAGCCAGCCCTGCTGCCAGAATATATCCCCTGCCCCCCCCCGAGCAGGAGGTTTCAGCACTGACTGAGCTGGGAGCAAATAGCAGGCAAGCAGAAAGGAGGCTGCTGGACTGTAATCCTATTCTATGTTCTTTACAGAATAAAGCCTTCTTCCTGGTGGTTTGTCTGAGTGGGTCTGGTCTGAGGTGAACACACACTGACACAACGCAGAGCACACAAAGGAGCCTCAGGCCCAGTTTCCCAAAGTTGTGTAAAAAGTTGCAAGGCAGGCTTCCCCTATCGTGAATAACCTCACACTGGGTCAGTGAACAGGAGAGGGGCTACACTGTCATACAAACTCCCCTAATAGCTTCATACAGATGTCTTTGCTATCATTTTCACATAGAACTCTTTAACTCAGTCTTTCAAGTCATCACATTAATATCTAGACAATTTTTTAAAATGAATTTAAAAAGCAGGGGCAGGTGTAGTATTGACACTTAGTCCCCTGCCAATTTTAGTTGTTTTACAATCACATTTTTTTCAAATGACATTCTTTCCACTGTTGCACTGTGCAACCCACAAGAACAACTGAGGAAACTGACTGACTTTACAGGGGGAAAGGTGGGGATGACGATATCCAAAATGCTGTCAAATACAAAGTAAACAAATGCACAAAGTAAGCAAACTAAAAAAACAGAGAGAAATGTTCTTTTCACTGATCTTTATCAATTACGGGAATCTTAGGTGTAACTTGCAACACAAATAAATAAAACAGACTTCCTACGAGAAGCTGGGGAAGTCACTTAATCTCAACATGCCTCAGTTCCCCATGTCTAATATGGGCATAATACTTCTTTTCTACCACCCTTTGTTTTGTCTCTTTAGGGCAAGCATTGTCTATTACTATGTATATATACAGTGCCTAATATAATGGGGTCTCAATCTGGGTTGGGGACTCCAGGTGCTTTATTAATACAATTAATGAATAATCATAATAATAAAGGGCACGTCTGATTCTGCAGCAAAAGGCACACTTTGAAGACTATGATTAAACAGAGCCCATTTTTATTTTTTTTAAGGGAAACGACTACATAATAAGCTGAAAACTCAGCCGCTGGTGGACAATAATACCATAATCCGATCAGGTCATTAACATTTATAACCAGAAAGTGTCAGCCACTTACCATTACATTTTATATTTAAGTTTAACTCAACAACTCAAAGGCTTAATGTGGATCCCAGTACCTAAACATTTGTGATGTTAATAAAATCAAATCCTTCACTGTAAGTGCTATCATTTTCCAAATATGAAGACATTTTTTTCAAAGATACATTAAATGTTGAGATTTAATAATAGATTATAACTGAGTATGATCATCATTCTGTTTATACTGGATGGACTGTTTATACTGTTTTGCAAATAAAATGAAGTTTTATCATCTTAAAATGCAGAACAGATTGAAATGTTGGAATCTTTGGAATCTGATGCATGTAAGATGAGTACAGGATCCCTATCTATCAGAATAACTGTGCTCCCCGATAAATTCTATGAATGCATGTCTCGCTTCAATAAATTATACCTTGGGGAAAACTCTGCACTATTAAGCAGTTGCAATATCCAAGTTTGAATCCTCCTGATTTTGCCATTTTAATTAACCAAGCTCAAAAAAGGGAAAGGGGAAAAAACTGAAATAAAAGACCCCAATGAATTGCAATCTGCAAATCTTCCCCATAAATTTTTTTTAAGAAGACTGTACATTCAACAATACTGATTAAAGGTTGAAAAACCTTTCATTGTAACATACTTTTCTTATGCTTGCACGGGGAGTTACAGGCATTCTTCCTCATGTTTCAATATGAGAATAACCCTTTATGTCCAAATAACCACCTGTGGAGCTCTTAAAAGCTCAGGCTTAAGCCTGGCAGACAAGGGAAAAGATCAGAGTCTGATTTTTAAATCGTTATGGTTTGGTGGACTGCTTTCTGCATGCTGTAACAAGACGTATACATTGTTAATAGCTTGAATCGTGGATACGTGCTGATCAGATAACATCAAAAGCTTTTATTTTAAAGGAATATTTATTTAAAATAAAATGAAAAGGCAAAAGTCCGCCAACTCTGAGCATATAAACAGAAGCCAACATGTTATACAATCATTCAATAACCAGATGTCTGCCAGTTAAAAGCTGTGTGTTTTCTCATTTATTTTATAGGTTTTATTAGAAATTATAATGATGCTTGCATTTTGCTATTACCCTATATATTGTATTGCTCTCTAGTTTATAGTCTGACTAATGCTAGAATGCACAAAACATAAACTACCAGTTTTTAGAGTAAATCTTTCATTACTTGGGATTTAACTGCTTTTTTAAAAAATGTTCTACCTGACCCGTTTCAAACCTGAAATGTACTTTATGAAGTTGGAATCTGAATTGATTGTAACAGGATACGTACAAGCTGAGAGGAGCTACTACCAAATTCTCCAAACAGAAGTTGTGCAGAGAGCTCCTGACTGGAGCTTATAGTTCTGAGGAGAGTTTATCTTACAAGCCAGAGATTTTGAAAATGGAAGGAACAGCTGCTTGCATTGCAGCTGTGAAAGGGTTAGCATTATGCAAAGGCTGGTCTGTCAAAAATGTGACATACTCTGTCCATTTAGAGAGAGAGAGAGAGAGAGAGAGAGAGAGAGTGTGTGTGTGTGTGTGTGTGTGTATGTGTGTGATCTCTTCCCCCAACCCCAGCCTGTCTGCTACATTCTTTGGAGGGAAGCTGTTAAGAGCTCTGTTGGAACACAACAAAGAGGGATTCTTGTAAAGTTCAATATATTCCCCATTCACAGTCATGAAACACACAGGCACAGATGGGAAAAGCATTATGTACACACTTAAGCTCATTATTGTGCACAAAGCTTTGTTTTGGTATGGTCACGGTCTTCTTTTTTGAGGATGTGGGAGGAGGGTAGATTAGAGATTACATGATTGTATAGATCAGGACAATATGAAATTTTATATGTAATTTTAAAGTAGACAAGATTTGGAACTTCTCAACTTTGAGGACTGTTTCTTTCAAGTTATGTAATTATTTCCAACCCTTTTTGAAAGGATTTAGAAACACACAACTGTTCTTCTCCACACAAATGATTTCTGGACTGAAAGTTACTAGACAAGGTAGTATCATTCCATGCACAGAGTCAAAACCTTGATTTTACACATACAAGCCGTCGAGTCTGGACACTACTGTGACGCCTTGGGGCTGCTAATCCCCAAAAGTATCAGCCACCAAAAATTCAGCCAAACTCAATAGCCTTTAAACTGTTGGAGAACACAAAAGGATCACTTGATAAACACATGAAAAGAGAAGTGTATCAACAACTTTACCGGACACTTGCATCAATCCAAGCAAAACCTTCCACTGTCAGCTTTGAGGAAGTAAGAGAAGGACTTGCCGCAATGAAAAAAAGGGAAGTCTGCAGGCCCCGATGGTATTCTGCCAGAATTCCTCCTCCATCTCAGCCCCAAGGACTTCATTGGCTAGCAACATTGTACTACGCTACCTTAAGGACAGTACGGACCCCTGAAATATGGCGTGAATCAATGGTAATTGTCATTCGAAAGCCTGGGAACCCACTGATGAAGCTGGGAAGCTACAGGCCAATTTCTCTACTATGGGCAACCTATAAACTTCTTGAATGTATCATCCTTAAAAGAATACCCTCAGGCAGGCTTCCGGTCAAAACATAGTTGTTGCAACCAAGTTCTGGCACTCACAACTCACACTGAGGCTGGCTATCAGAAAAAAACCTAAAGACTGGTGCAGTATTTGAAACCTGTCATCTGCGTATGACACTGTATGGATTAAGGGCCTGATGCTGAAATTTACAAAATTATACTTTGCTACCAAATACTTTGCCTGCTGTGGACCATGCTGAGTAACAGATGCCTACAGGTGTGCCTGGGTAATAAGATCAGCTCACCCGTACCATAAACAATGGGCTCCCACAAGGCTCTGAACTCACGCCAACCCTTTTTAATATTTACATAAGTGACATGCCTCCAGCTGAATCATAAAAATGTGGATATGCAGGTGATCTTGCCATGACAATCCAAGCACCAAACCTCCATGACATTGAGAGAGCATTAACTGAGGACCTCCAAACTATACTTCCGGAAATGGAGGCTCACACCACACCCTGGAAAAACAATAGTAAGTGCATTTCATCTTGATAATAGGCGTGCCAAAACCACACTGAAAGTAGCATCCTGTGGTAAAAATGTGCGACATGATTACACCCCAACATACCTTGGAGTGAAACTCAACCGCACCCTCATCTTCCATGTTCACCTTGAGAAGGCAGCTGCACAGATTAAAACGAAAGCCAACATAATTCAGAAACTAGCAGGTACAACCTGAGGTGCAATGGCATCAGTGTTGCGAACATCTGCAATGGCACTTGTATATTTAGTAGCTAAATATTGTGCATTGGTATGGAGCAGATGCAGCCACTCACAACTTGTTGACACCCAGCTGAAGTTGACTCCAACACCAAAGCTACTTTTTCTAACATCGCTCCCCTGCCAATACGCTGAACAGCTGTGACACTCTGCGAAGCTCAGCGAATCCAGGAAAACAGATGTTTTCCTTTCTACCAAGACCTCGACAATGTCTCACACCCCCCCCCACACACACACATCTCAAGCCCCAAAAGTCTTTCTGGAAATATTCGCTTAATCTCATGCAAGCAAACTATGAGCAGAAGGAGGCTTGGAAAGCAGATTGGGCTAAACAAAACTTAAAAAATAAGCATCTTGTGCTGGATCCCATGCAGAAGGTTCCTGGGTTTGACCTTCCACACGCATCTTGATCAACTCTGAACCAAATCCAAACCAACCATGATAGATGTGGACATCTAATGCACAAATGGAAAATCAAGGACCCCTCGGTGTGCAAGTGTGGCTCCCCACAACAGACCATCAAACATATTACTACCTACCGCCCAATTGATAAATATGAAGGAGACATGGCTGCAATAAATTCTGCCACTCCTTAGGTAGCCATCTGCCTCAATCAACTTCAAGTGAAATTGTAGTTGCTGCTCTACACCAGCCATACAAAAGACAAAGAAGATGACTGCAAAGGGGGTCTTTTTTGCAGTTTAGATGTATCCTTAGTAGCATCAAGAGGCAGCACTTCCTTTCAAATCCACTACAGTCAGCAAGGACTTCTATATGTATTGACACTAAGTACTCCCCCTTCCTGAAGGGCTAAATGTGCTGCCTTCATAACATTCAGAGTTTAATTGCTCATGGAATGAGAAACTAGATTTGATATCTAGATATCTTCTACAATGCAATCTTGGCAATGCAAAGGTGCTGTGGATCAGAAGGAAGAAAGAGTCTGTGACTATAGACTCAGTATCTTTAGCATTGTGGAAAGATGGATAAAATACCAAATAACAGTTCCTCATACCTCTCCCCTAGAAGGCAGTCAGATATCTTCCTGTTTCCTCATTTTACAAACAAGTTAATGGAGACACCATATAAGATGATTTCAGGCAGCATCAGGGATAGAACAATTTCAGCCATACTGCCTTTCAGATTGCCTACGCTAAATGTAAAAGCTTTAGTTCCCTTATCTCTGGGCACTGTTACAGTCTCATCCCACAGCAAGGGATAGAATCCAAGATTCTTGCTTCAGCAAATAGTTGCACTTATATAACTCAAATGGCTGCATGTGATAGAATTTGTTTTTTCCAGTTTTTTAAAAAAACATGGTTTATTTAACAAATAAAAAAATCCTTTAAAACATATTCTATAGTTAATAACCATAATCATATATCCATTATGGAGCATTCAACAACAAAATACAGGTGTTCCACACTTTGGTCATTTTGATTGCTGGTGACAGGTTTGAACTTCAAGAGACATAAGCCCCACTGATGGCCCTCTGGTTGCAGCTTTGGAACTTGCAATTGTCAGGGAGTATAGTACTGGTAGAAGCTACTACAGTTCCCCCAGTGACCCTGGCCTTCATGTTAGCAGGCAAACAAAATCTGCTGCCAGTTTCAATGGTCTGCAATGCACACTCCACAGACCCCCAAAAGGATAGCTTGAAGGAACTGGTCCCTCTCTACCAGTGGTCTGCAGCCCTCCCAGTTCCAATCTCTTGAAGTACCCAAAGCTATGACAAGTGATAATAATAAGAATCTGGAATTGTGATGTGTCACGGAGTGTGGGGGAGACAAGGCCTTGCATCCCCGACTTCCTGCAATTCACCATGAATCTCAACCAGCCAGTAAAGCAGAGGTTTATTTAGATGACAGGAACACAGTCCTTAGTTAGGTCCATCTTGGGGTCCCAGGGACACCACAGAGCTAACTTTGATTTCATTAGGAGTCTAGTTACAGGCTGCTGAGCTGAATTCACTTTGGGCCAATGGTGCACCAGCACTGGGGCTCCCCTACTACAAGCTGAAATCACTAAGAGCTGAAATCACAAAAGAGCTAAGAGCTGATTACTAATTACTAAGAGCTGAGATCACTGAGTGCTGTGTTAACTAGTGGGGGAGCCTGAAGCTATATTGCTAAGCAGCTGGGGAGCAGTTTGCGGGACGGCTGGAGGAGCGGCTAGCAGAGCGGAGCAGTTTGTGGGACGGTTGGAGCGGCCCCCGGAACGGCGAGCGGAGGGGAGCCGCGGAACTGAGCAGTTTGTGGGGATGGTTGGAGCGGCCCACGGAACGGCGAGCTGAGCACCACAGCCCCGTTGGGAAGCCTGAGCCACGTCTGGGCCTCCAACCCCCTTCCTGGGTTCTCATGTTACGTGCTCAAGTATCCTCCCTCAAGGCCAGTCTCCCATCCCCCAATGCAGACCGTCCCAGCAAAACTCCCCTGCAACCTTTCCCAGCCAACACTCCCCACTCAGCATTCAAAGAACATATTAAGAACATTCCCACTTCGTCACATGATGTCAATCAAAATGTAGCCATCTAGGAACCAAAGAAGAACAATTCACAAGACCAGCTACCAGTATTGAATAAGAAACATCCACACTTCACCTCACAGAGGAGCAGACAAAGAGAATTGATTGTCAAAGCTGAGTGTCTCTCTCAGGAGTTTTGTTTTCATTCTAACTAAGTCTTTATTTTGAGTCTATCACCATGTTATCCAAGCACCTATTTAGATGTTCATAGCTGTGTCTGCCTTCAAGATTGTGGCTTTTCATTATGACTTCAAAAGTTATAGTGGGAAGAGGAAAGAAGAACAATGTATTCAGATACTGCTATGTACTCATCTAGTTCACAAACAATTGAATTTAAAAAATATATATTGCTAAGTCCTATCAGAGTTAGAACAATAAAGTAAATAATGTGTGTTTTTTAAATACATCTGTAATGGCAAACTCAAAGACTCAGAAGATTAGGGTTGGAAGAGACCTCAGGAGGTCATCTAGTCCAACCCCCTGCTCAAAGCAGGACTAATCCCAACTAAATCATCCCAGCCAGGGCTTTGTCAAGCCGGGCCTTAAAAACCTCCAAGGATGGAGATTCCATCACCTCCCTAGGTAACCCATTCCAGTGCTTCACCACCCTCCTAGTGAAATAGTTTTTCCTAATATCCAATCTAGACCTCCCTCACTGCAATTTGAGACCATTGCTTCTTGTTCTGTCATCTGCCACCACTGAGAACAACCTAGCTCCATCCTCTTTGGAACCCCCCTTCAGGTAGTTGAAGGCTGCCATCAAATCCCCCCTCACTCTTCTCTTCTGCAGACTAAATAACGCCAGTTCCCTCAGTCTCTCCTTGTAAGTCAGGTGCCCCAGCCCCCTAATAATTTTTGTTGCCCTCCGCTGGACTCTCTTCAATTTGTTCACATCCTTTCTGTAGTGGGGGGCCCAAAACTGGACGTAATACTCCAGATGTGGTCTCACCAGTGCCGAATAGAGGGGAATAATCACTTCCCTCGATCTGCTCCTACTAATGCAGCCCAATATGCCATTAGCCTTCTTGGCAACAAGTGCACACTGTTGACTCATATCCAGCTTCTCGTCCACTGTAATCCCCAGGTCCTTTTATGCAGAACTGCTGCTTAGCCAGTCGGTCCCCAGCCTGTAGCAGTGCATGGGATTCTTCTGTCCTAAGTGCAGGACTCTGCACTTGTCCTTGTTGAATCTCATCAGATTTCTTTTGGGCCCAATCCTCCAATTTATCTAGGTCACTCTGGACCCTATCCCTACCCTCCAACATATCTACCTCTCCCCCTATCTGAGTGTCATCCGCAAACTTGCTGAGGGTGCAATCCATCCCATCATCCAGATCATTAATGAAGATGTTGAACAAAACAGGCCCCAGGACCGACACCTGGCGCACTCCGTTTGATACCGGCTGCCAACTAGACATTGAGCCACTGATCACTATCCGTTGAGCCCTGACGATCTAGCCAGTTTTCTATGCACCTTATAGTCCATTCATCTAATCCATATTTTTTTAACTTGCTGGCAAGAATACTGTGGGAGACCATATCAAAAGCTTTGCTAAAGTAAAGGTATATCACGTCCACCACTTTCCGCATATCCACAGAGACAGTTATCTCATCATAGAAGGCAATCAGGTTGGCCAGGCATGACTTGCCCTTGGTGAATCCATGTTGACTGTTCCTGATCACCTTCCTCTCCTCCAAGTGCTTCAAAATGGATTCCTTGAGGACCTGCTCCATGATTTTTCCAGGGACTGAGGTGAGGCTGACCAGTCTGTAGTTCCCCGGATTCTCCTTCTTCCCTTTTTTAAAGATGGGCACTATATTTGCCTTTTTCCAATCGTCCGGGACCTCCTCCGATCACCACGAGTTTTCAAAGATAATGGCCAATGGCTCTACAATCACATCAGCCAACTCCCTGAGCACCGTCAAATGCATTAGATCCAGCCCCATGGACTTGTGCATGTCCAGCTTTTCTAAATAGTTCTTAACCTGTTCTTTCACCACTGAGGGCTGTTCACCTCCTCCCCATAATATGTTGTCCAGTGCAGCAGTCTGGGAACTGACCTTGTCTGTGAAGATCAAGGCAAAAAAAGCATTGAGTACTTCAGCTTTTTCCACATCATCTGTCAGTAGGTTGCCTCCCCCATTCAGTAAGGGTCCCACACTTTTCCTGACCTTCTTCTTGTTGCTAACAATCCTGTAGAAACCCTTCTTGTTACCCTTCACATCCCCTGCTAGATGCAACTCCAATTGTGCTTTGACCTTCCTAATTACATCCCTGCATGCTTGAGCAATATTTTATACTCCTCCCATGTCATCTGTCCAAGTTTCCACTTCTTGTAAGCTTCCTTTTTTGTGTTTAAGCCCACAGAAGATTTCTCTGTTAAGCCAAGCTGGTCGCCTGCCATATTTACTATTCTTTCTGCAAATCAGGATAGTTTGTTCCTGTGCCCTCAATAAGCAGGGATTTGGAGCAATCAAATTTTTGAATTGCTCTGCTCTGGCTCCGCTCCAGCTCAGGACAAAAACCTACTGGTCCAGGCTCCAGCTCCGGGCTCCGCTCCAAAGCCCTGTCAATAGGGCTTCTTTAAAATACAGCCAGCTCTCCTGGACTCCTTTCCCCCTCATATTAGCCTCTCAGGGGATTCTGCCCATCAGTTCCCTAAGGGAGTCAAAGTCTGCTTTTCTGAAGTCCAGGGACCGAATTCTGCTGCTCTTTCTTCCTTTTGTTGGAATCCTGAACTCAACCATCTCATGGTCACTGCTGCCCAGATTGCCACCCACTTCTATTTCCCCTACCAATTCTTCCCTGTTTGTGAGCAGCAGGTCAAGAGGAGCATGGCCCCTTGTTGGTTCCTCCAGCACTTGCACCAGGAAGTTGTCCCAAACACTCTCCAAAAACTTCCTGGATTGTCTGTGTACAGCTACACTGCTCTCCCAAGAGATGTCAGGGTGAAAAGTCCCCCATAAAAAACAGAGCCTGTGATCTGGAAACTGTTGTTAGTTGTCCGAAGAAAGCTTCATTTACTTCATCCTCCTGGTCTGGTGGTCTATAGCAAACGCCCACCATGACATCACCCTTGTTGCTCTCACATCTAAACTTAACGCAAAGACTCTCAACAGGTTTTTCTCCAGTTTTATACTGAAGCTCTGAGCAATCATACTGCTCTCTTACATACAGTGCAACTCCTCCACATTTTCTCCCTTGCCTGTTCTTCCTGACCAGTTTATACCCATCCATGACATTGCTTCAGTCTTGTGAGTTACCCCACCAAGTCTCTGTTATTCCAATCATATCATAGTTCCTTGACTGTGCCAGGACTTGCAATTCTTCCTGCTTGTTTCCCAGGCTTCTTGGGATCGTGTACAGGCACTTAAGATAACTAGCTGATTACCCTACTTTTTCAGTATGAATCAGGAGGCCTCCCCTGTTGCACCCTCCTCCTTGTGTTTCCTCCGGTATCCCAATTCTCCACTTACCTCTGGGTTTAGGTCACTATCCCCCGGTGAACCTAGTTTAAAGCCCTCCTCACTAGGTTAGCAAGCCTGCCTGCGAAGATGCTCTTCCCTCTCCTAGTTAGTTGGATCCCATCTCTTCCTAGCAATCATTCTTCCTGGAACAACATCCCATGGTCAGAGAATCCAAAGCCCTCTCTCCGACACCATCTGCGTAATCATGCATTTACCTCCACAATTCGATGGTCCCTACCTGGGCCTTTTCCTACAACAGGGAGGATGGACGAGAACACGACTTGCGCCTCAAACTCATTTATCCTTCTTCCCAGAGCCACGTCGTCTGCAGTGACCCGCTCAAGGTCATTCTTGGCAGTATCATTGGTGCCCACATGGAGAAGTAGGAAGGGGTAGTGGTCCAAGGGCTCAATCAGTCTTGGCAGACTCTCCGTTACATCCTGAATTCTAGCTCCAGGCAAGCAGCATGCTTCTCGAGTCTCCCGGTCTGGACGGCAGATGGATGACTTCGTCCCCCTTAGAAGGGAGTCCCCGACCTCCACTACCCGTGTCCTCTTGGGAGTGGTGGTCATGGAACCCCCATCCCTAGGACAATGCATCCCATGCCTTCCGGTCAATGGGGTCTCCTTCTGATCCCTTCCCTCAGATGACTCTTCCAAACCATTCTCAGCTGTAGTACCTGTGCAGAGAGCCTGAAAACAGTTTCTTACCTCTATCTGCATTGGGGGTACATGGGTTCTCCTCTTTCTTCTTCTGGAGGTCATATGCTGCCAATTTTCTTCCCCGTTCTGCACTGCCCCCTCTGATTCTTCAACACGCTGTGCCTGCAGTACCAAACGCTGACTTCTACTCCTTTAGAGCTGTTATATGCTATCAATTCCTGTGATTTTTTAACTATTACAAACGGAAATCTAAATACAAATATTTATTTTAATGTTTTAAATATTATTTAAACTCTAGTCTGACTGCATTCAGTTTCCACTAATAAAAGTTACACCCTCTGGATATCACACTTTATAATACACTTAAATAAGTGAAACAGTTTAAGAGTTCCATTTTTCCTACAAATGTAATGTTAAGTACATTTGAAAGCAGGCCAAAGCAAAGGTTACATGTTCAATCCATAAAGTAAGATGTTAGTTACTAATTGTTATTTTCGTACCGTTATATTACCTGACATGAAATGTGATATTTGCAGTCAAATTCACCATCTCACACAGGCTGTAACAACTTGCCAGGACCTTACGTTACTATAGTGTTGCCATTTGCGCTGCTACAGTTCAGATCTGGCAGTATTTCCATTGTAAGCCCCTTTTTGACAAAGACTTGCTCTGACCCAAATCTTGGTACATAAAAGTCTCAGCTGGGGAGTAACTTTTTCTTATATTCTACAAATGGTTAAAACTGGATTGGCCAGTTTAAAAACTGAAGTGGTGAAGAAAAAAAAAGTTACAAATGAGATTCAGATTTTCTTTATTCTGAATTAAAAACAGCTTTCATATAAATAATCATTTACCATTAATCTATAATGTGAAATAATCCCTTAAAAGAACAACAAAAGTCTGATCAAACTTCCCAAATGAGGACCGGATTTCATACGTAGGTCCACTTGCTCATTTCCTGGGCTGACAAGGACTGGGTGTGCTGCAAAGAAAACAGTCAGACTCAGGGTGAGAAGTAAAGCTTTGTGGGTTCATTTCCTGACTTGGTCAGAGAGTCCCTGTGTGACTTTGGGCAAATCACTTAGTCTCTAGGTACCTCAGCTCTCCATCTGTAAATTCAGATAATAATATTTCCTTTCTCCAAACCTTTGTCTGTCAGATCTAATTAGACTGTAAACTCTTCAAAACAGGGACTACTGCTTATCTTGTGCATGTACAGCTCCTAGCACAATGGGACACACTCTCAGCTGGGGTCTTCAGGTGATACTCTAATACAAGTAATTTGTAACAAACCTATAGTGCAATCTGTATAC